>NW_014040921.1:761085-765957 GCF_000293215.1 Trichosporon asahii var. asahii CBS 2479
GCCGATGCCGACGCCGGCCGGGAAAATGCTTTTGGCACACCATTGCCTTCACTTCTCCTTTGGTTCAGGCGGGTCTCCCTAGCGCCTCCATGTACCTCGCCAAGGCAGCCAATCTCACACCTCGGCGGCCTCCAACACCTATCGCTCACGGCGAATCGGCGTGCACGATAGGAAACTAGACGTACGTGCTTGCTGGCTGCTACGCAGCGGGCGCAGCAGCGACGTTGGCCCCTAGTTCCCGCTTCACGGAAAGACGTTCATGGTTCACGGAGACGGCGCTGGCGGTGTCTAGACACTCCTGTGCCGGGGCTGCGTGGCGCACCCAGGCGCCCCTCGAGCCCCTCGGCGCCTCGACGGCCGGCCGCGGTGCTCCCATACTCCCACTATGCCGTGCAACAACAAGACCAAATAGTTACTCCTACACCCCGCCGTAGAACAGACTATGCCGAGGTCTTGCCGATGCCGAGTGCAGCAATGAGCGATTTCGACAGCGGGGAATGGACCAATGATCCAATGTTTTTCCACGTCTGGAGTTCTTGACATGCGTCATTGACGTTTCGAAGGTTGCATGTTGAACCTTGTCCTTGAATGGACATGGTCATGTGCCGCTTTTTGGCAGGCTGTAGCGATTATCGCGCCCAAGGAGAATGCCTTTTGGCGGGGGCCAAGGCCGGCCTGGTAAATCCGGTAAACTGTGCTGCGCGCGCTGCCCGCTCCACACCAAAGTGCCAGGGCGGCCTCAGGCGCTCCGCCCGGCCGCCTGGCTGGAAGTGCTGGCCGCGCTGGAGAAACCCAGGTTCCAGACACCCTGATCCCAGGGTCGTGGAGGGAGAGGAACCGGCGGCTGTGGCACATGGGCGACCTGTGCCTTGCCATCCGTGCTGCATGTACGTGCTGTCGGAAATATGCGGTTCGGTCCGGCGCTGATTGCGGGGCCTCTCCACAACACAATGCGGGGTAAGATTACGAGTGCACACACGCCCGCGGCAACGGCAAATGCAAAATTCTGCTTTTGACGAGCCAGCCTTGTCGGTGGACTCGAGCCCGCCTGACCCCGCCCCGGAGCGGGCTTACCGACCCGATCCCCAGTAATGTTTCTGTTGTGAGAATTGTGAAAGTATGCATGAGAGTTAACAACGTTTGTGGGACAGACCGATGTCAGATCAAGGTATGGAGGAGGTGCCGATAGCGGTACAGTGGAGGAGTGACAGAATGCGGGGAAACCGGCTTTGTGCGGTGCGGGCTGGGCTGCGCCTGAAGCATGCCGCACACAGGCATGGGCAGCTGGGCGGACCCTGAAGGCCCAGCTGCACTACCGCCGGAACGCCCCCACCCACCATGGTACCTCACCTTTTGGCAATGCGGCAATGGCTCTATGCAAGCGGCACACGCCGACCAATCCCTGTTTACACCGAGTACCGAATCCCGCTTCCACCAGCGACAACTGCGATAGGACTCTGGCCCTCTGGACTTGTGCTAAGCGGCAAAGGCAAGGCCGCCAAAGCGACCAAGGGTTGCCAGACTCACGATCCAGGATAACTGGAGCACTCTAAGTGGGCTCTGGAGCTCTGGCTGGGCTCCAAACTAAAGGCAGATGGGCCAAGGCGGCAGAGGATGCCAGAGGGACCGGTGTGCATGACAAAAGAGCAAGCAAGCAAGGAAGGCTCGTTTCGATCGAGCGGGCGTGTCCTGCATCCCCAGTCCCCACGTCGAGTGGAGACGGCGACGGGACGGAAGGGCACAACGACACGCGCTCGCGCTCGCCAGAGGCGAACGTACTTGCGAGGCGAGTGTGGGGTAAAAAGGAGGAGCAGCACATGCATGGCCGATACCGGCGGTTGTGGTTGGCTGGGCGAGAGGGAGCCGATGTCCGGAGACAGAGTGGATTTACAGGAGACTGGCGAGGGCAGAAGGAACAATTACTGGGCCCAAACAGCCGCCGGCATACGAACAGACGCGCAAACCCGGCCCCGGCCCCGGTTCCTTGCACCGTCCGTCCCAGCCCAGTGGCAACCCACCCACCAGAAGAACACTAGTCACCCCCGCAAAGCCCTTGATCCTTGGTCCATCCCCGGCCTCTCCATTAGCGCCCCCCCTCTGCCGCTCCTCCTCTCCTGCTCTCCTGCTGCTGTCTCGCCCGCCGCAACCGCTCGCCGCGACCCGTAGCCGCTGGAATGCATCCCATCTCACCTTCTCTCCATCCCGCAACACCAGATCCCATCTCGACACCGCCCACAACGCCCATCTACACC
This sequence comes from Trichosporon asahii var. asahii CBS 2479, assembly GCF_000293215.1. Classification (NCBI taxonomy): domain Eukaryota; kingdom Fungi; phylum Basidiomycota; class Tremellomycetes; order Trichosporonales; family Trichosporonaceae; genus Trichosporon; species Trichosporon asahii. The sequence continues at coordinate 763,338 of NW_014040921.1, forward strand.
TGTCATCCGACGTCCGACTGCCGCTTGATAACTGCCGACATCTGACCCGACGCCGGCCGTTTCCTGTCGCTCACTACCACCACACTACTACCCAAAGGGTGAGTCGCTCGCGAGCCCGGCGAGCACCGGCAGAGAAAAACGCACAGAACCAGAGCTGACATTGACCTCCTACTCTTGCTATACCCCGCTTCGATCTCGCCTGTCCCCGCCTCGCCTCCTTATGCGTCTTCTTCCATCGCACCCTCTCGTCCGCTCATCCGCCCACGCTCGTGCCGCCGTCACTCTACTTTGCCGCTCTTGCCGCAAAACGCACGGTGCTTGATCTGACCGCCGGCGTCTGCCTCACCTCACCCCGCATCGACCCCTCGGTATTGTCGGCTTGGCTTCCATCTTTGCCGCCTCTGTGCCGCCTCTCGGGCTCATCCGTCCTCCATCGTTGCAATTCCCGCCGGCTCGCGCACCGACCTGACCGCTCTACCGCTCCCCTCCTGGCCATTCCTGCACCTGGCACATACCTGACCATCGTGTTTCGTCCGACGCCCGCTCGTCTCGCTTGTGTCATTCACCGCTTGGGCCGCCTTGACCGCCTGATTCGCTTCGGCAACTCGTTCATCTCGTCTCACGCCCCCTTCGCTCGACGCCGTCTCGCCTGCCGCCCCTTCCTCACTTCGCCGCCGAACCCCACCTGCTGCCCCGACCATCCGATGTTGCCCCTCATTCCGGCTCGTCCGGCCCTGCATTCGTATTGACTGACCGCTACCACCGCCTACTCCCCCCCTCCCATACCTTCGGCACTCCCCTCCTCCGCCTGCCTCACCCTTCTTTGCGCCTGTGCACCCCCGCATTCTACCCAAAACAAACAATTCCTTGGGCACATCTGGCACTACTCTGACCCACTAACGACTGGCTCCTGTGACTGTTCGGACCAAATTGGCCTCATGACCAACAGCAGCCTTAGTCGACGCCTCTGAACGCCTCGTTTAGGCCCCAAGCTCGTCCCAAGCCGCATTGCAATTTCTCCTGCCGCTTCACCACAAAGGAGGTGGCGCATTGCAGAGCAGACGCGACCTGCGAGACGAGAAGAAAATAACGCAGCCACATCTGAAGCATTAGCCGCGTGCTGATATCGGCAACGAAAGCTGTTGCCGCTTGAGACTTTCCTCTTCTCCATCACCGACTCGACCTAAGGCTTTGAAGCTTGAGCTGTGCTCGCTCGAACGCCCAACTCTTTGTCAATTGACTACATCTCATTCGAAGGTGGCACCTATGGCCAACGAAAACCCCATTGAGCCTGCTCAGGCTCCCAAATCCAACCCCCCGCCACTTCAACCCCGATCACGTACGCCCAAGATGGACAAGGACGCCAAGACCACGCCGCATCCTGTCCGTCCTGCGCCCCGCCCCGGCATGCCCAGCATCGCGTACAACGAGACTATGTTCGGTGCCGGCGGCTTTGGCGGTCCCGGCCGTGAGCCCCTTCCTGCTCCTCGACCGAAGGAGATTGAGAAGGAGGAACTCACGACCAAGGGCCGTAAGCGCAAACGTCTTGCGAAGGCCTGCAGTGCCTGTCACAAGAACAAGCGTCGCTGCGATGGCTTCGCTCCTTGCTCGAACTGCGAGTTCTCCGCCCGCCCTTGCATCTACCTGAACGCCCAGGGAGAGCAGATCCCGCCGCCCCGCACTCGTGACACCTCCACCATTCCGATGAACAAGGGCACCTCGAGCGACGGCAAGCAGTTCATTCCGGCCGTTCCTGTGCCCGAGCGTCGGCTGAGTGGTGGCAAGCTGAACGGGGCTCCGGGACCTGCCGGCGAGGACTGGGCCGGCCGTGACTACCCTGGGGCCTCTGGCAGCGAGGCCGACTGGCGTAGCGGCGACCACCCTCCCTACGGCCCTCTCGAGGCCGTCGAGAACGACCCTGCTCTTGCCGCTGAGCTCCTTGACAGTGAGTCTAGCTAATTTGTGTGAAGATTTGCAGCTGACCTCTAGTCTTCCTCAAGCGCACGCCCCCCTATGCTTCGATGCTCCATGTGCCGACGTTCCTCCACAGGCAGTACCTGGGTCAGGTGTCACCCATCCTCATGGACGCCATCTACGCACTGGCTGCGCGCTTGTGCGAGCACCCCGCCTTTGTTTCGGCCTTCCCCGCATCGATGCCGTCGCACCTCCGCGGCAAGCCCTTTGCCGACCGGTGTAGCGCCAACCTCGACCGCATCGTCGAGATGCGCAACCGCTGGACGGAGGAGGACCACCAGATGGACTCGGGCACTTGGGAGGAGACTGAGTTTGTGCAGAGCGCTCTCATCCTCAGCGTCTACTTCACGTCCACACGTCAGCCACGCCTCGGCCTCTTCTACCTCGACGTTGCCCTGTCCGTGCTGCGCCCGGGTGCGAACGGCCTGCTGCCTCCGCCCTCGGCCCGCCTGAACTTGTCTACCCACGAGTTCTACACTCTTGCCGAGGTCCGCAACCGCACCTTCTGGCTGTGCGTCATGGGCGACATCCTTCCTGCCGCCTCCGGTCGCCGCCGCACGATCCGCGACCACGAGTTCGCCAACGTCTCGCTTCCCGGCCCCGAGATGTACTGGACCCGCTACGGTGGCATGGCGTCGAACGGCCG
>NW_014040921.1:769203-859245 GCF_000293215.1 Trichosporon asahii var. asahii CBS 2479
CCAAGTCGAGCCGCATGCACGTCCGCCGACTCGCGGATTAGACGCAGAATGCAGACAGGACAGCGAGCGCTGCACAGAGACAGCCCAAGCACCTAGCATGGGCCATGTTTGGTCCTCCCGGGTGAGTCGCAACCGATGACGGTGACCGACCGTCCGGCCGACTCCAAAGTCGTCGCCCTCGTCACGCCCTCCTCGGCACAGTCTTCCCCAAGCGCGCCGCAGACATTGCTAGTAAAGCACTGATGAACAGGCTTACGGGTTCGTGTGCGCTCACTCTTGGGTCATGTAAGCCGCACCCAAGCCGCGAAGCGTAGAAGGCCTGTGGAAACGTGTTCAGTGCGGAGAATGGCTGTACATGAGCTCTGACTTTCTATCACTGGCCTGCTCAGATCTGACTTACCAAGACGGCCTACTCTTATCGAGGGAGTCTGGGACACCTCTATCCCGTGAGGGTTCTGTGTTCCGGAAAGAGAGAGGGTGAGGTGACATGCTGAGGGGAGGAAAGGACCTTGCGCCATTTCTTTCCCCGGGCGGCGGGGCGGTGTTGACCAACCTCAGTATCCAAGCAGCACTGGGGCGCCGGGCTCTCAAGCTTACAGGATTGTCCTGGCGCGGGGGTGGTCACCGCATGCGGTTGCCTTGGAGCTACTCGACCAGCTGCTTATTCCGCATTCTTCCCCACCAACGACTGCAAACGTCAAACGAAGCACTCTAGCTTCCACCCCTTAGACAACAACCAACACCATATTCACCTCGAAAGTACTCAGAATGGCATCCAAGGGCCTCGGCAACGTCGTCGAGCTCCAGCGCCCCTGGCAGGGCGTCGGCCCCTTCATCTTTGGCTCGCACCATGTCGATGCCTACCCCGCTGCCGCGAAGGGCACCCTCGGCCCGCCCGCTGCGGACCTGAAGGGCCGCAACATTGGCATGGACATGCGCAACGCCTCCGGCACCGGATGGAACATGTACCACGGCGAGAAGATCCCCGGCTTCCCGGCTCACCCCCACACCGGTTTCGAGACTGTCTCTATTGTGAGTTTGATCTGGCTTTCGACAGGATTGTAAGAACAAAACGCTGACATCACAGGTAGGATCTGGTACCGTCGACCACGCCGACTCGCTCGGCGCCGGTGCGCGCTACGGCAAGGGCGACGTGCAGTGGGTCACGACTGGCCGCGGCGTCGTGCACTCCGAGATGTTCCCGCTGCTGAGGGACGACGCCCCGAACCCGTTCGAGATGTACCAGCTGTGGCTGAACCTGCCTGCTGCGAAGAAGAAGGTCCCCGCCGAGTTCACGATGCAGTGGGACGAGAAGATCCCCATCGTGCGCCGCGAGACGGGCCAGGGCTGTGCCTCTGTGCGCGTCATTGCGGGCTCGTTTGACGGCGTCGACCCGCTCCCGCCCCCCAAGAACTCGTACGCGGCCGACAAGGAGGGCGACGTCGCGATCTGGCTCATCGAGATGGAGCCCCGGTCGGCGATCAAGCTCCCGGCCATGAACACGGACAAGACGGAGCGCATGCTCTACGTGCACAAGGGCGGCGCGGCGTCCATCGACGGCCAGACTGTCACCGACGGCAACGGCTTCAAGCAGACCAAGAACGACCGCCTCACCATCACCAACGGCCCCAAGCACACCACCATTCTCGTCCTCCAGGGCGTCCCCATCAACGAGCCCTACGTCCAGCGCGGCCCTTTCGTCACCAACTCGGAGCAGGAGCTCAACCAGGCTTTCGCCGAGTACCAGCGCACGCAGTTCGGTGGATGGCCTTGGGACTCGGACCAGCCCGTGTATCCCCGCGACGAGCCCCGCTTCGCCATCCACGGCAAGGGCCAGCAGAAGGAGTACCCCACCGACAAGTGACTCGGTCACGCCAAAAGCAAACTCTAGGTACATAGGACAGTGTCTTTTTAGCAACAATCTATAGTGTATGCAGTAGAATCTTAAGTCAAATGTCAAGCAGCAGAGCAGAACAAGCGACATCTAGAAGTGCCTCAGACACGAAGGCAACAAAAGAAGCAGACAGGCCCGGGCTCATAGAGGTTGTCAGCGCAGAAGCGTCGGCTTTCGCTGCGAACAGTCTTGGTTAACGTGACGACGTAAGGTGCATGTCTAGATGTCTAAGGATTATGTTGTAATGTGACACAAACAAAACGACTGGGAGGCGGGATGGCAACAGCGCTTCCCAGTAGTACCAGTCTAATCATGTCAGCGGTGCGTGAGACGCATGCTAGCTGAACGCGCATTGCTGGCCAGGACGAAGCTGCCCTTCATATAGTCAAAGCTCGCGCACGTCAGAGTGAGCATGGTATAGCGAAAGATTGCGCTGCCAGCCGGGCATTCACAGGAACGCTGAGTCTGTCAGCTACCAGCGCGCTCACGGCAGCTGGACTCACCCTGTTTAAGCAAGAGCCGACCTCTGCGCCGCCGGCTCCTCGAGACGGGGCAGCTGGGGCAGCTGGGGCAGCTGAGCACCCGGAGCAGTAATGACGCCCGAGTCCCAAACATCGCGCACGGCGCGGGCCGCAGGGTCGTTTCGGCCGCTGTTAACGTCAGCTCACCTTGCTCCCCCGCACCTCGTCTCCTCCAGCTCAGAGGACGACGATGAAAGTTACGCCTGCCGAGCAATCGACAGACTGTCGCACGTCGCTCGGCTCACCTCAGGAGATTCTCGAGCGCGGCCCGCATGACCGGACCCGCCACGCGGTCCATACGGAAGATGTCGAGCTCATCTGCACGCGACGGGCCCTGTGAGATGAGCAGAACAGGCTTGCCCGCTTCGTATGCTCGCTTGATGAGGCGGAAGGCGGAGTATGTCGCGAGTGTCGAGCCGAGAACGAGGAGACGCGATGCAGCGTCAATGAGTTGGAAGCTGCTGTCAGTTCCAGTGACCACCATCACAACTCAAGCTGGTGAGGGTACAAATACTCACGATTCCTCCTTGACGTAGGACGGGAGCGTCTCGCCGAAGAAGATGACGTTCGGCTTGACGACGCCCTCCTGCCCGACAGCGGCGCACTGAGAGCACGGCGGCACCACAAAGCTCGCATAGTCGGCTCCGGGGAGCTCAACATCTCCGTCCGGGTTCGTGCGGGGCATTCTGATGTCAGCTGCAATGAAGGGCGTACTCCAGCTTTACCTTCCTTCGGCCACCATGTCTCGCGCCTCCTGGTCCCAAATCGGATTCAGATCTCCGAGCATCTTTTGCCACTCGTCTCGTGTGCCCTCATGGCCGTTCTGCAGACAGTGTACCTTCGCGAGCGTGCCGTGCAGCTCGAGAATCCTCGAGGCCGACGCACGTGCGCCGTGTTCACCGAAGACGGCCTGTAGTCGCAACAGCGCCTTGCGGTGAAGATTGTCAACGTTCTGCGTCAGCAGCCCGTGGCTCAGCCCCAGCGCCTGAAGCGAGGCAAGGTAGATGTGCAGCGGATTCGGCTGAGCAGCTTTGACAGGAGGATAGCCAAGGAAAGAGCGGGCCCAGTCTGGAGTCAGCTCGTGGGAGAGGTCGAAAGAGCTAGTAGCAACCCCACTCACATCGTTTCCGGAACAGTTCGCCGCGTGGTGAGTCCTCGACAAGCTCGCCATAGAAGATGGGGCTGGTGTCAGCTTCTCGGAGCAATTAAAGCTGCGATGGAGGAACTAGACACAGAAAGTTGGAGACGCGTGAAAGGACACAACTGGAAGCGGGGTAGGTGACTCACTGGTAGTTCGGGTTCATGTATGCGCCTTCCTTCCCTCGATAGGCGCGAATGCCAGAGTCGACGCTGACACCCGCCCCCGTAACGATCAACGTGCCCTCCGCGCCCTTCCGTTCTGGAGGCTGTGCGCCTTCCCTCAGACCAGCGCGGCTAGCTTCTGTGTCCTTGTCGCCGCGAAGGAAGCCCGCAACCCACCGCCCCGCCTCGGCGACGGGCATGCGGGTAAGCGGACCTGGCGGAAGTGGAGGCCGGTCTGGGAGTTTTGGAATCGAGATACGGACCATGGCGACAGTCGGCAGTCAGAGGAAGGTGTAGGAGCGTGGTCGAAACGGTGATGAAGGCGACAATGAGGAGCAAACGAAGATAGAAGACACTTGTCCAGTGGAGTCGAGTTGGAAATGGCCGTTGGTGTCGTCTTTTCGATCGGAGGTGGAGATCTCTCGGATTAGTCAACCATTCGCTTCCGAGATAAACATGTGTGGCGGCAATGACATCAGTGCTCCATCTCCGCTTAGCGCTCCTGACTCTGACACTCGACTTGCTACTGGCAACTGGGGTTGTACATGCACAAATCACATTGTTCTACTCTATATCCAATCGTAACTTAACGCGGAGGCGACCCCGTCCGACGCGCGCAGTGGGCGGGGCTGCGCCTTGCGCCTTCTTCAGAAACTCTGCTGCTTGCACACTTCGTGCCGTTCCACTTCGGGTCACGGCACTACTGGGATTCCTCGGAGACTATTGGTACACTTGTTTACTTGTTGGGTTGGCTTGTTGATGCAAATGACGGAGACGAAGAAAGAGAGAAAGACGAGAGAAATCGAATCAAGATCGGAACCTGGAGAACGAAGCGGAGCGAAAAACGAACGAGACGAGAGAAATCAAAAACAGGCGTAGGTGGAAAACCGACAGGTTGTAATTATCTGCGCTGTCGGTGTGGATAGCAGTGGCCCTGAGGGTTGAGGGTGTTGCGCCGATAGTGGTGTGCCAGGGGGTTCTGCACTCTAGGCATCGCCCATGACGACGTCGCCCTCGCCGTCGATTGACTCGGTAATCGTTCGGGGCAAGGGCGTAGGGGGTACGGCGTATCCGGCAAGGACGGTGTGCAGCCAGCGCGGGTCCTCGGGAGCGAGCGCAGGGCCGCCAGTCCATGAGCGCTTCACGATCGGGTGCTCGCTGATCGTCTGGATGGTCGGTCGCGAGTCGGGGTTGGAGCTGAGACAGTTTGTGATGAGGTCGACAAGGGCAGAAGACAATGGGGACAGGTCAAGCCAGGAGAAGTTGTCCTCGCGCAGGGCGTGCCAGCCAGCACCACCATCCGGCAGGTAAATGTTCATGGCGCTCTCGAGGATGACGAGACCAAAGCTGAAGATGTCGGCAGCCATGACAAAGACACCACGAAGCATCTCCGGCGGCATGTAGACACGGTCGCCCTCGCGCTCGAGCTTCTCCTCCCGGCCGTCGCCGATCGAACCGCCGAGTCCAGAGCCGGCAATGATCTCCGCGGGCGAGACACGCGGCCATCGCGTAGCGAGACCGAAATCGGCAATCTTCAGGCTGCGGTCGGCGCCCACGAGAATGTTGTCGGGCTTGATGTCGAAGTGGATCACACCGTTCGAGTGCAGATGGTTCAAGCCATCGGCCAGATCACGGACCATCTTCCACACACGGCCCTCGTCGAGACGCTCATTCTCATGGCCGTAGACTTGGAGGAAGGCGGCCAGAGACCCAACGCAAGCTTCAGTCTGGATATACAGTTGCCTATTCTGCTCCCAGGCGTCTTCAAACTTGATAACGTGGTCGTTGGGGTTCTTGGAGAGGAGACGGAGAATGTCGACCTCCTCGAGGTGGCGGAGGCGATCCTTGATGCCGTCGAACACTCCACGGGTCTTCTTCACGGCGAAGACGCCGTCGCCGTAGCGCTCCTTCACCTGAAGTACGGACGAGAAGGCACCTTTACCGAGCGGGTTCATCACCACGAAGCGGGACTCGAAGATGTCCTCCTCGACGGGGAGAATGGGCGAAGCGACAGGGTGAGACTGGCGGTGTCGCATGCGTCGAGCACGGTCGGCGCGGTCCTTAGTCGAGCCTGTGAACTCGGGCAGCGACAGGCGAGGGATAACCGCAGCATCGCGGGGGACAGACGCCGGTAAGAATCGCGCAGGCGAAGGCGACATCTCATTCGCTAAAGTCAGCGCACGCTGTGAAGCGAACAACTTACGAGCTAAGCTGCCGCGGCCTCCAGTACCCTTCGTAGGCGTCGAGTCCTCCTCGCTGCTGAGACCTTCAGTTGCGTCACTTACGCGCCGCAGCAGGCCGAGGGATGCACGCTTCTCCTTCAGAGATGTGGGCTTCTTCGAAGAGCCAAGACGGTTTGACGGGCTGGACTGATCGGTGTCTGTTGCATCGCCGGGAGACGAAGTCATGGTAACGACAAGGGCGGGAGGCTTGCGGACGGACGGCGGAGGCATCATGCTCGAGCCCAAGCCCATGTCCGCCGGCGCGGGCATGGCGGGCAGCGAGTTGGACAAGGACATGCGACCAGCCGATCCGTGGGCGTGGGTGAAGCTGTGACGCTTCACTGGCGTATCAGGCATCGAAGGCTTCTCCTCCAGGGGCTGGAAGCCGAAGCTAGATACACCATCGCACAGGAAGTCAAACCGGTCATGCTCGCCAGACCCCCTGCCTTCACCAGCCTGACCACCCAGGCCGCTTCGGCTCCCGAGAGGGCGGGCACGTTTGGCGGATGAGCCGATCAACAGGCTCTGCGACTTGGCCATCGTGCTGGGACGAATCACCGACGGAGGGGGCATTTTCTGCTCGTCGAAAGATGTGGAGCCGACAGAGTCTCGCGGCCTGAACTTTTGCCTGAGGCTGAAGCCTGACGACGCAGCCTCGAAAACCTCCGGATTTGGCTTGACGTCCTCGAAGCGTGGGGTGGATGTGATGGGAGGGGTAGTGCTGGAGCTGGATGTGGACAGGGACGAAATTGACGTGTTTGAATGGCTGAGTTCAGGAGGAGGAAGGCCACCGGAGAGGGACAGGGAGAGACCGGACTTGTGGCCGATGGAGCGGGAGATTGACTGCTCATTGCGGTCGGTGATGGACGAGCGGCGATGCCGTCCAGTGTTACCGAGCGACGATCGCGCCTTGCGGGCGTGGATGAAGGCGGCACCGAAGGGAGAGTCGTTCATCTTGTCGACCTGCAAATCGCCGAGAGAGACAGGCTTCTTCTGGGGGAGGCCGTTCCTGTCCTTGGAACCTCGTCGGAGAGCGTTCGTGATGTTGAGGCGGGGGATCCTTGAGCGTGATCCCATAGACCACGAAGAAGAGTTGTTGTTGGTCTCTGACTGAGATGGGCGAAGAGTAAACAAAGCAGGCTGCGGGGGCGCAACGGGTGTCATCAGGGCCGGTTCATCGTCGTCGATCAGGAGCGAGGGGCTGTCGGGGCTCTCCTGCATGTGTCTCCGTGGGCGCGGGGAAAACAGATCCTCGCCACTCTGCCCCCGGGCAGCCGCGAGACTGCGGCTGTGACCGGGAACATGGCGGATGGGGCTGTCATCATCGTGTAGCCGCAGCTTCTCGACTGCGGTGCCCATGCCACAGGCAGGAGTCGGGCTCTCAGCCACTGGCGAGGAAGACCTCTGCGGGTCCGAGTCATCGCCCCGAGCGATTCGGGGTCCATGAAGACAGAGGCGCGAGCGGGGGTCGCGGGGAAGAAATGAGAAAGTCGTAGTCGTTGTTTCGCGGTGACGGGGAAGGAGACAACTTGTGCTTTCCCTTGTTGGTGAAGGGAGAGCGGAAGGACGAGCTGGGCGGGGCATGGAAAGGGTTGAGGCTCTCGACAGAGCTCATTCCCTTTGAGCCCGCGGCCAGCGAGGGCATGCTGAACTGGTTGTGGTTCTCTGTCGTGACATACCACGTCGTGGGGCGCTGCCGCCTGGGTCGGACGATGGTCGTGACGCTCTCACCGGACATTTTCGCTGCGGGCTGATGCAAGTTGGGTGTGTGTGTGTGTGTTCGAGCGTTGTGTGTTGTTTGGAAAAATTACAGGTGTGTGTCGCTATGCAGTCTGCTGAGCCGTCCAGCGGTCACACGGACGGATTGATTGAGGATGGATGGATAGAGTAACAAGTGGTGTTGGTGGTGGCAAACGAAACCTGGGCGGTCCTTGCAGTCTTTGTGAGAAGGACGCGTGAAGAAGACTGATGGGATCGCGGAGTCGGTTTCACGGTAGGCCGTAGTCGATACAGTGTTGGTGGGCACAAGCGTCCTGGTAGATGGGGGGCTGGGGACGAGTGGGGCGTGCGCGGAGTCGGGCAGAGCAGGAGAGACGGGGCCGGGGGGGTGGATGGGTGGTGTCTAGCAAGAGATGAGGATGGATGTTGGAGGATGGAGTAATGGAGGATGTGGATGACGGATGTGGGGGCAAGGCGTAGGGAAGGCAGAAGGGGGAGGGACCTAGGAGAATGGCGGCGGGCGTGAGCGTCGAGTGGTCGTGATCTGATCCTGCACCCAGTGTTTGGACGTGTTTGGCTGGATTACGTAACAAAATCAAGATCAAAATCACACACGTCTAAATTTGCGCGCCCTGAACACTAGTCGAGGGACTGAGGGGGTAACCCCGCACGTGGAAACACTTGCGCCACCCTGTCGAGTGCAGCGTAGCGCGTTCTGGATGGGTGTCGTCCGGCGCGCGGCGTGTGATTTCTCTTTAGCGAGAGGTGCAAACCTGAAAAGGGGGCAGGGCGCAGAGTGAATCAATGCGCAATGTGTGCAATGAAGTGCTGTCGGCGGGCGGCGGTGTGAGGCAATTGCGCACAAAGGCCTGCTGCATTCCACCTCTATGGCCGACCCTCGTCGCCAGTCTCATGGCACCATTCACCCAGGATGGACATGGATGGACAGGACCCACTGATCCACCTGGGGATCCTGTTGAACCTGTGTCCTGCAACATGTCTGTGCTCGCTGCTCGACTGACGTTGTCTCATCTCGATACATTTCGCAACCACTGTCCTTCTCTGTCCCTCACAGAGCAGCAGCAATTGCAAACTCGCTGCAAACTGCGAGGTGGCAGGGCGATGACAAGTGTTGTCCAACACGGCCATCGCTGGGCTAGGCTGTGGGCAACGCATGCGTCTGCGGTGCGCAGAGTCGAGAGTAGCATGCCAGGGAGACTGGTGAATCATCAGCCCTTTTCGGCCCTTGAGCGCCCTACAGCCCTTGGCCCTGTGGCCAGCTGGGCGTCCTGAGCTTTGCCTGAAAGTGAAAAGTACAAGCGCCGCCGCCAGCGCCAGGAGTAAAAAGCAAAAGCACTCGCGTCATTTACCCCCGCTCCACACCATTTCACCCCTCCAACCACCGAAGCACGTCCGGCTGTTGTCAACGGGATAGATCGTGCGGCTGTTGCATCGATCTAACTAATGCTAAAGTTTTTGGAACACCAAAGTTGGAGCCAAGAAACGCGCAGTGCACTAGCAAGGATGGCGTTCTAGCGTGTTTCTGGCCTGTTCCAACTAGTCCGACATGCCCGACAGGTCTGGAAGTCCGCCGGAACAAGCTCGAGCGGAGATCAGATGGACGATCGCTCGCACCGAGCCCAGTCGTGCGGGCTGCCGACCCCGTGCGTTGGCGTGAGCATGAGCCCGCTCTGTTGCCGGGTGAGTCTGTGCTAGTCCGTGGTATCCGTGCGACATGCGACACAGTGTCGACGTCAGTAGATCCATCGATCTGGCTGCGAATCGTGTCTGAAGCTCTGCGAAGTGTGAACTGTGTCATGCAGACACGAGTGGGGCCGAACCAGATCCGGTGAGTCGCCCCACTGCTGCCACTCACGCCGTGCGCCTGACCAAGGCATGCTGTCTGACTCTTGTCTCTGCGTGCTCTGCGGACTATTGTCCGCGAAGTGTGAGCGCTGCAGACGCGCCTGCTTTTCTCGTGACGCCACGGCACGACAACGCCAGCACGCCAGTACGCCAGTACGGCGGTGGCATGGTGGCACGGGCCTCACCAGCCCGCTGAGCCACGCAGAGCCACAAGAGCCACAGTCATGTTCCCACGTCCCTATGCTCGTGCCTCCTCTCATGACTCATGAGTGAGTTCGTGAGGAGGGGAAGAAGGGCTCGGAGGGGGATCCAGCGCCGTGCCTCATGTCTTGCCGGCGCATTCCGGAGCAACCGACGAGGGGTCGGCCCCTTGCGAAGGACGCCCTTGGGTCCCAACTCTAATGCTTCCCTTGTTCCCCGCCCGCCGCAAGGACTGTGCAAGGACTTTGACAGGTCTCGAGAACTGCGAGCCGCTTCTGGCACTTGGGCGGACCCGGTGCACGCGGCGCCAGAACAATGTGGTACCCAGGTACCCAGGGATCGAGCGTACCTGCCTGTCGGTCCGTGCGCCGTTACTCTTCCCGACCCGAAAGGAGCTGGGCCATTCGCTCGGAATGGTTAGCAGCAGAAGCAGTAGTGTCACGCCGAATGCCCTGTAGCTGGTGACCTATGGTCTATGGTTTCGAAAGCGGTCCTCGGCGGTACTTGGACATGGGTCTTGGATCCGCCGACTTCTCGGACGATAATCCGTTGAACCGCGTTGAGCCCCGTTATCATCCCAAACGGCGAGATCGAAAGTCTGCCTAGGACTAGCCCTCAGAACGGGTGAACCGCACGGAGTCATCAGCCACCTGTTAACCGTTTGAGCAGTCCAGTGGCTGAGGTCCGTTGACAGTCGGGTGTGTCCTAGGGCCGGGCTTGTCGCGGATGTTTTGGTCGTTCCACTGGAACCCGAACCTTCCATCAACCTTCGGCAGGTAGAGGCAGGGTAAATTTGTGACTAAAGTCGTGTGCAACCTGCTCTACAACTCTGGGTGCAGTTGGTTGAAGACTTTCGTGAGCTTGTCCAGGGGTCGGGCGACGTGTGGCGTGTGCCTGCCATCTACTCTGCACACACATCCATACAAGGCTGTCAGCCTTTCGTGAACCTACCACTATGTGGCTTTGTCGGAGTGGCTGTGTGTACGCATGCTAACCTGCTCACGCGTGTGTATGTCTGATCAACTCAGCGCCTGTCGTGAACACACAAACAACAGATCCTGGCCGATTAAGGTGAAGGGTGAGGAGCGACCCGTGCGTCGTGACGGCGCCTGCAGAGGTTAGTCCCCCGATCTCGATCGGTCAGCTCTGCCACAGCGGCGTCTGGAATGAGCCTGGCGTGCGTCTGGCGTACGCCCATTCTACTTCGGACCTGTGCTTCCTGCAGAAATGTGAGCAGATGCCGAAGCGCGGCCGCTAGTAGGCGGTATCGGCTGCCTGAGCCACACCCGCCGGCATGGGCGGCACGGCAGTCGTTGTCACTCGTTGGACCGTCACTATCTGTGGCCGCTCCCCTGTCGATCGTGACGCCGCGGCCCATCTGGTGCTACGGCTTTAGCTAGGCTGAGTCAGTTTCGAGCAGGGCAGTACAAAGCCTCTTCCGAAGGAACGGGAGCTACGAGCCGAGCATCCCGGTCATTCATTGAGGAGCCGAAGCGTATTTAGATGTCGCAGCGACGGGTCTGTGGCGTTCAGTCGGTCTGAGGCTCATTATGGATGCCAGATAATCGCATTCGGCCGACAGGATCCCTGTCACGGAGCCAACAACGTCGGCAGCACATACAATCAGTCCGATCCGGAACTCTATTGATACGGCTATCTGGAATCTGAAACGTTTCTCCATTCCTCTTCGCACAACGAAACACGGCGGCTGTCATCGGAGGTCTGCTCAACACCGCAAACAGCCAAGTGAGCACAGCAGCAACACGTATACAATGACCTAATGCATAATGGTTTGGTTTACTCTGCTTGTTTATTGACTACGTGATTTCCTACTACCCTGGGATACTTAGAAGATTGATATAACTTTGATAGAACGATACAACACAGATGCGACCTTGCGGCGATGACACGGGTTGCGTTGGAGCATGCCCGTCTTTGAAAAGAAGATGAAACGTTGGTGGTGTTGGGTGTGGTTGGATATGAAAGCACACAGCACAGCTTGCTGTTGAAACGACACTGCGCACGCCTAGGTGCTCCTTGAACCCCTCAGCATCCCAGTCGGCCGATTACAGCTCGATGCTGACGAGGGCCCACCTGCGCGGGTCCCAATCCCACTCTCCGACGGGCGCGCTGGGGCGCACAGGGGCACCACCGACGTACATGAGAGCGTGGAGGAGATCATCGAGCGGGGCAGGCTCGCGCTCGTCGCGGTCGAGGATGAGCATGAGGTGCTCCGCCTGAAGCGTGTCCGCGAGGTCAAGGAGGGCCGTGAGATTCTCTCTGATGTCGGGAACGCCTCCAGCTGCCTGTTGCGGCACGGGATGGGGACGGTGCGGGTCGTGGGGGCGAAGAACGTCCGAGAAGTGCGGTGCGAGGTGGTCCGCGCGCGGCGCACTCGGCGGCGATGGCGGAAGGTGCACGAAGGCGATACGGCCCTGCGGGCTGTCGCACACAAATCCTTGCAGCGCGTGCGACGGCGGCATCACAATCTCCAGCATGTGCGAGCGGTCGGCGACCGCGCTCGCAGCGGTAGGGAAAACGCTCGCGATAAGCGGCAGGACGGGCTCGCAACGACTCGAGCCGCTCGAAGTGCGCGCCAACGGCTGCTCGACGAACGAGCTCACGGGCGATGGAGGGAGTGTGATAGGTCGCGCCGGGATGCGCACAGCCGTCGGCGGCGAGACGGAACTGGGCGGTGTCGGCGGATCGCAGGTTCGTGCGTGTTGCTGTGCTTGTTGTGCTGTGGCTTTCGGATCAAGCGGGCTCCCCCCGCTTGCCTCAAACCCACTGCCTTTGACCGGTAACCGGCGAGGCGCAAAAGCCCTGGGCAGTACCCAGGGCCTCGTCGGTGTAGAGGTAGGTTGTGCCGCCGGGGCCGCCAGCACGAGCGAGGGCGAGGGCGGACTGCTGGACCGCCGGCGCGGCGCTGAAGAGCCACGCACCCTCGAGGTCGGGGCGGCCCGACGGCTCCGGATTGAAGGACAGGTTGGCGTTGCGCACGTTCATGGGAGCCAGAGCTCGTTGAGCGGAGGTGTAGTGCCCGAGGCGTAGGTTTGTGGTGGTGGAAGACGATGGGACGACGACGAGGTTGAGTGGTCGCTGGCGGCGGCGTACGACGTGCTGCGGCGTGCTTCGGTCACCGCTGATCACGTGAAACCGTTCCCCCTCGCCTCCTGCCCGTTGGCCGTCCTAAGCGGTGCCCCCCGTACGGTGAGAGTTCGAGAACTGACAAGTCGACCGCGGAAGCAGATCACCCCGCACGTGACGGCCGAGGCCAGGCTGGCGTCGGCCGGCACTCTCCTGACGCTGGCGTCATTTGCCACCCAACGCTCCCAAAGGACGGTCCCGCTCACGAGAAACCGACCTTGGGTCTCGGTCAGGTCGAATCTTCACTTCTCCTCATCCCCCACCCTACACCACACAACACCATGTCATCTGCCCTCCCTCCCGACCAGGAGCCGCTGCTCGGTGCTTCAAGCTCGAAGAAGGGTGCCGCTCGCCAGTCCGAGGACCTTGTCATCGGCTCGAGTTCGGCGGCGCGCAATGCGTGGATGGACCAGCCGCCCGACGACGACATTCCCGACGACTTCAAGGTCGGCGTTACCGTTGCCGACTGTGACGAGGCGATCCGCCGCGCTTTCCTCCGCAAGGTGTACGCGATCCTGCTCTGCCAGGTCGGCCTCACTGCCCTCACCGCGGCCGTGCTCATGATCCCGGAGGCCGCAGACTTCATCCACCAGCACTCGTGGATCATCTGGACGGCCATGATCGGCACGTTCGTCTCTCTCGGCCTCACGTACTGGAAGCGTCACTCGTTCCCGGCCAACATGTTCTGTCTCGCTCTGTTCACCCTCTGCGAAAGCATCATGATCGGCTCGGCTGTCTCCTACTACGACACGTTCGTCGTCCTCCAGGCACTCCTCATCACGAGTGGCGTCTTTGTCGGCCTCACCCTCTTCACGTTCCAAACCAAGTACGACTTCTCCTCGTTCGGCCCCTTCCTCTTCGCTGGCCTCTGGGGTCTCATCACAGCCGGATTCGTCGGTTTCTTCCTCCCCTTCAGCCACGGATTCGACATCGCCATCGCGTGTGCTGGCGTCCTCATCTTCTCCGGCTATATTCTCTACGACACGCAACAGATCATGAAGCGTCTCAGCGTTGACGAGGCCATCCTCGGCTCCCTCACCCTCTACCTCGACTTCATCAACCTCTTCCTCTACGTCCTGCGTCTTGTGAGTACACGATAGCTATTCGGTCCTAGGAGGCATCAGCTAACGTCGCAGCTCAACTCGCAGAACGACAACAACTAATCGCTTGCCCTTCAAGCGTCCAGAATTGTCACCGACATTCATTGTATCCATCTGTCTGAATGTAGAAAATGACCTGCAAACTCTCGCTCGACGTCACAAGGGGAGATCATACATGTCTATGAACAATCGAGGCGTGGTTGTCCGATTGCGAGGGTAGTGTACACTTGAGATGCTATTGACCGAAACTAACTACTGATTATCTGAAGGGCTGGGAATTGCCTGCGACTGTCCATCCTGCTGGCTGGGCATGTTCTGTGCGGAGTCCACGACGCGCTGCTTCTTGGTCGCGGGATCTTCGACCGGCTCCGCTTCGGCCGGGCGCTTCTGTTGTTGCCTGTCGGAGTCGATCTCTCGAGCTTGGGAGTACTCAGAGGGAAGATCATTCTCGGGGTGTCCTGTGTGCGCAGGTGCATCTCGTCCATGACGCTCGGGCTCTTCCGGCTCATCAGCAGCCCGACGGGCGCAGCTCTGCGACTCCGATGTCGCAGGTTCCTCCACTCGGCCATTCTGCGGGGTCGAGTCAGAGGGCATGGCACTAGGGCCTCCCTCCTTCTTGTCACGCGAGAGTGGGCGGCTGCCGTCCTCGACTTTGAACCTGCCATCGGGGAGTTCCTTGGCCTCTTCCGAGTCTTCGAACCGCGTAAGACCCTCGACCCACTCAGAGCACTTGGGGACGTTAACCCAGTACGTTTCCTCGTGGCGGTAGCGTGTGAGCAGCACGGCTGAGAGCTCCTTGACGAGATGTTGGACGACGCGTGGGCGCACAAGACGCCAGTAGTAGTCGGCCTTGGCCTGGCGGCGGGGCGGGATCGGGTTCTTGATGTTCTTCTTGGCGACAACGACGTGCGGTGGGAACAGGTCACGGAAAGACTTGCGATCTCTACTCGCAAAGATCTTCGTGGCGAGGCACACGAGAGGGAAGGAGTCCTCCCTTTCGGTTTGCGCGACGAGCTGCGTGTCAGAGCAAAGTCTCCACGACAGATACCTACCTCGACCACATACCACGCGGCATCTTTGAGACCGAAGCTTTCGGCGAGCTGTCACGTCAGCTCACACCACACACTCGCACTCACGGTTTTCTCCTTGCCAAAGGTAAACAAGTTGTTGCGGTAGCGATCAATCGTGTCGTAGATGACGACCTCCTTCTCCTGCATGTCAAATAGAATGGCAAGAGCATCTTCGCCCGGAACAGTCGACACAAAGATAATCTTGCCGTAGAGGTAGCGATTGGGGAGGACCGCTTGAGCCTGCGAGACGTGGGTAATGGAGACGCGCGGAGGAGCGCGCTGGCCTAGGTGCTCGATGTAGATGCTTCGTGCTCTGCGCCAGAAGACTTCGTGGTCCTTTTGAGGAGCCTCTGAGAACACATTGCGAAGGAGGGACTGTAGTTCCGAGGGGGAGATTGTTGCGAGAGGACCGAGTTGAGAAACGGTCGCGGCTTCGGACGAGTCGCGTGTGTTCGCCGCGGGGGGGTTCGATGCTGCCACGCCAGCTACGTTGAGGTACGCCGCAGTAGCCCTCTCCGAGCGGCCAGTATCCCTACTACTGCTTTCGTCGCCGGATCTCGAGCTGCAAGACACGCTCATGTGATTAGCGCCATTGGCGCTCGGTTGAACGAGGTCTTTGCGTTGCGATGATGGAGGATGATGGCCATTCGACGGAGTGTCAGGGAGGCTGACGACAGTGTCATGGTCAGGTGGTGATGGCAGAGGTCCTGCCCTCGAAGTTAGAGTCGACGTTCTAACTCCTACTCCGTTCACAGGAGACACAAAGCTCTGGGGCACAGCCATCGGGGATGAAAAGTGCAGAGACGGCCGCTGTGCAGCTCCAACCCTGTCGGATGCTGATGGGACAAACGCCTCGCGGCGATAGCTGTGGGAAGCTCGCCTGGCTTCGTCCGTCACAGCAGCATATATCTTCGAGCTGCTTTCGTGGAAATCCCGGGCTTGGGACTGCCGGCCCCTATGCTGGATTAATCCCGACAAGTGATCGATCCGGAGAGATGTGGCTTGATGCGAACGATGCAGTTGCTCCGTCAGAGTGTTAATCGCGGCAGCCATCTGCCTCATTTGGGAATGCAGCGCTCCTTGTCCATCGGCGAACGCGTTGACTGCAGCGCTCTGGGATGCCATTGATTCTCCCATTCGGGCAATCTGAGCGGAGAGGCCTTGAAGTAGGTTCGCATTGCTGTTGGCATCTGCCACTGACAGTGGCGTTTCAGACGGAAACGGCTGGAGTGAGCTAATGCCATCCAATACTCCTCACCCCTTTCTTACTGCGCTCCAGAACGCGAACAGTGAGGGGATCAAGACCGAGAATGGGGACCTCGGGGTTGTCCAGCTCGAAGAGTTTGCCCGCCATGACGCATTGAGTGATCCAGCTCGTGACGGCAATCGGGCATTGCCAATGTTCTGGAACATCTGCCTCCACCGGGGTGGCAAGGTCACTACGTTCATCGCTCAAAGGCAGCAGAACGAGATCGGGGACGCTTTCGGTCGGAGGAGTGATAAAGCGGCCTCCAAGAGCCTGCTGTCAGTCTTGACCCGGACATTGAGTGCTCACCTTTACTCCTGAATGCCACTTGGAGAGTGATTTCGGGTACCATTGCGATGGGATGATACCGAAGGTGAGACCGAGGAAGACTAAAGGCAGCTCATCGTCCGCCTCCTCGCCCTGCTCAGTCACCACGGGAGATGGAAGCACGTTCTGGGGTGGCTGATCGAACGTGACCGATGCATGAGGTCTGCCAGAGCTGACCCCGTCACCGATTTCGATCGGGCGGCGAGAGAGTGTGGAGGTCGAGCCGGGGACAATTGAGATGTGGCCATTGGATTTGTTGACACTAAGCCTAGGGTTCTCACTGGGCACCTCGTCGCTGTTAGAGTCGATGATGTCCATGTCGCTGTCGTAACCGGCCACTGGGAAGAATGGAGGTGCCTTCGACGCGACCCGTGACGAGGAAGGACCAGTGGAGGACTCGCCGTTGCGTTCCTGGCCGAGTTCTCTCCACCGATTGAGCAGCATGCTGTTGCAGCAACTGTCGTTGTTGTGGTTGCCACTTGTTACAGCTTTGACGGGAACTGGGACTGGTGACCAGCTATCGAGTACTGTTGGCCGTTGGAAGCGTGTGATGTGGGGTGAAGGAAAGTTCATTACGATGTAGCAGAGCGTTCATACGCAACGGGTGAAACCACAATGACCGTGTTGTGAAATAGCAGGTGGGGAATAGCCAAAAGGGCGGAGGGGCGTAAGCGATCCAGTGGTGTTTGTGTGCAGAGGAAGCGTGGCCTGGACGACTATGAGAGCCCCCAAGACACCTAAAGGTAGCAACGTCGAGTAAAGAGAGAGACTCCACGAACAATTGTTTGATGTCTAGATCTAGACAAGGGTCCGATGCGATGCACAGGGCTTGAGGGCACAGTTGCCGATGTCGCCAGGCGGAGGCATGGTCGCTGGGTGGCGAGGACAGCGGCTTAGGCCATGGCGATCCGACGACTGGCAGAAAAGGGGTGTCGAAGGATTGGGGGCAGGGTCGAGCCTTCTGCGCAGAGCACGGACCGTTCTCGACGTCTGTCTCTTTGTTGGTGCGGACGGGCTTGGAGGTCGGCGCGCTCGAATTGCGCGCGAATGTAAGGGTGAACGTATATATGGAGTCACAGTATGGTACGTGCGGAAAACAATGTCGGCGGGTTATATAAATACACTCCCCTGCCTTTATCGAGATTTTATCGACGCACAGATGGAATCTTTCTCCGCACCCTAGCTTCGTCAGGCCCCGGCGACGCTGACCCCTCTGTCTCGCCGTCGCTCTGTCTTTGGGCGCAACAATCTACGGCTTCGGGTTCTCCATCCTGCCCCGGGCAAGGCGACGAGCGTATCAGCCGGACATTCCGGGAGATGATTGATGTCTCTTTGTTCGGACTTCACCGACGGGTGACTCTGAGGAAGGCAGAAGAAGAAAGGGCGACCGCCTCCTCAGCGTCGCATTCCAGCCTCGACAGCAATGCGTGCTTCGCTGATATCCGCCGTCCGTGCCTTGGGTACCAGTGCAGTGGTGGACTACGAACAGAAAAGACGGCAGCGATCGTCATCGCACAGTGCCGATCGGCTTCGGAGCTCGGTCCTGTAGAACCTGAATTCCGCTATCAGACGTGCGGAAAAGGGATGGCCTCTCAGTCAGATCAAGTCTCCGCGGAGTGTCGGATGTAGGATTTGCGGCCGTCCCCTATCGGTGCCTTGTCCGTCTGCCGACCGCATGCAGGGCGGTAACGGAGCCCGACGGCCCTAGAGATGTTCACGCCGGCTGTTGAACTGTTGATTGACGATCACGGCACATGGCCAGGCCATCCTTATCTTAGACTTGTCGCCAGACCGGGCCTTCCGAACAGCGACGGGGAAGCCGGAGCTGAAGTTGGGCATGTGGACATATGCACATTACATGAGCGGCTATCCGAAAATACGGTACCAATACGGACGAGACTTGAGCTTCTTGATGGGCTGAGGGGATTCTTCTGACTCTGATGCTCGCTTCTTCGAAGGCTGAGACGGGAAGAGAATGCGTCGAATGCCGCTCAATGTTCTCTCAGCGCGGTCCACTGATGAGGTTGACGAGGTTTGGTAGCAGCTCTCTGTTTGAGCGAAGAAAGCGGAGATGTCGGCAGTCAGAGCCACACTCTTGTCCTCCAGTGACGTCGGGCTCGGGTCGGCAGAAGTTGGAGCCCGGGGCATCCTGTTCTCGCACGTTTTGGAGAGGCGAGAGCACCCGGCTGTTTCTGGGGTCGGCGGCAGCAGGGAAAGCTGATCAAGAGAGTCAATGTCGTTCTTGACATTAGTCGAGGAAGGTTTTTTGACGGCGTATCGACCAAAGTTATCGGTATCGGTTGCCTGAATTTGCCGTTCAAGCTCCACCCTGAGAAACCCTTTCAGGTTTTCTGTTATCTCCTCCGCCAGAGCCGCTGACGAAGTCCTCCTTTTATCAAGCTCCACTTGCTGGAGCTGGAGCTGTTCATGCAAAGCGGCGACCTCCGCTGCGTGCCTCTCTCGTAACCGCATCATTTCCTCCATCAGGTTTGCTGCCGAGTGCCTGTAACCCAACGCGGTCGTCGAGGTCGTGACCGCAGGACCAGACGGCATCATGATCGACGGATCCAACCCTAGCAGTATAGGCCGCTCATAGCCGATCCGTCGCCAAAGCTGATGACAGGACACGATCCAGGGAGTGACGACAAACTTGAGATTGTTCCAGCCGGCTGGAAGCGGGGTTATGAGCGAACCGCCCGGTGTGCGCTGCTCGTATATGAGCGGCAGCAACAAAAGTTCCGGCGGAGGTTGGACGCGCGCACCGGGCCTTCGCACCTTGCCCCCACCGAGCTGCGAGTCAGTACAACGTCGAGACTCTACGAGCAGAAACCCGACACTCACTACAATCATGCGTTGAGCCTCCATCAAGATTTCTGGTTCCCACTGGTCGGGCAAAACACCAAACACCAATCCCGTGAACGGTCCGTCCCCGTGGTTCGCCGGAGGGGGACTGGACGAGGTCGGTGGGGTGCGGTAGGGAGAAGTTGCTGTGCAGCGTTGCGGAGACGGAGTTGGAGGGTCGGGGAGGAGCGCACTGCCATGTCTGGAGGAGCCTGCAATAGCTATGGGCGAGCTTGAAGACCCAGTGGATTCACTTGCAGAGTCGTCAGGGCCCGAGTCGTTCTCCGACCCGGTCCTCACCGACATGTTGAGGTCGTTGGCTAGAAGGGTTGACGAATAGTGTTTAATCATCAGCAAAGAAGAGAGATAGAGAAGACATTATTATCATCGTGTGTGTGTCTTCCTCCTCACAAGGATGTGTCACCTCCCAAAGCGTGGAGACGTTGCGCCCCTCGGCTCCCACTTCGATCTCGCCACCTTGCCACTCGACTCCGCACTTCTAGTAGTGTGCATGGTGGCAACGGGTGGAGGCACCTGGAGGTGAATGAGGTATTGGGGAGGAGTGGGTTTACGTAAAGGAAAAGCACGTGGAATGGTCGTTGAACCGCCACATTCGCCATAATCCAAATTCGCATATTCCCGTCAAACCTCCGATCACTGTGCGTCGAACTCGCCTGCCTGGAGTTTTGGTGAACAAGTCGTGCGCTTGAGCTTGTCGTCCATCAACCGTCAAATAATCATCAAAAATGGTACGTCGTCGCGGCGAGGAGGACAACATCGACGAGATCGTGTGAAACGAGTTGCTGACGCTCCGCAGGGTAAGGTCTGTACTTGAAGTTTGGTCTCGGAACCACGTCCAAAGGGATATGTAGCTGACGGAAGGTCCTTTTGACCTGGTCTGGCTCCCGTCTTTATACAGGGTACTCCCTCTTTGTGAGTAGTCGCAACTATTTCAGCGAGAAGAGCCCAGGCTGACTCTCTACAGCGGTAAGCGTCACACCAAGTCGCACACCCTCTGCCGTCGTTGCGGCAACCGCTCGTTCCACAAGCAGAAGCACAGTAAGTCTCAGCAAAGACCAGGGCCGAGAGTCGAGGAAGGGCACGAAGGATACGGACGCCGATTATGCGGACTCGGGCGCGATGGGAAGGCATGGGATAGCGAGAATAGCCCCACAAGCGGACTCGATGGAAGGGCAACGGGACCGACACGTCTGCCGCCGATGTTTCGGCTGCAAGTTTTTTGTCGACAGCGGCTCGCGCATTCGTCTCATGTCGACACTAGCCCTTCACGTTGCAGCATTGCCTCGAGATGAGCTGTCTCGATCGCCGCCTGCTCGCATGCGCGTCGTTGTCCCGGGGAATCCGTTCCGAGCTCGTTTTATGTCCGCGGTCATGTGTCCTCCGATGCTCTCGGCTCTAGTCACGAACAACCCGGATCTAGACTAACCCTCAGCCTGTGCTCAGTGCGGTTACCCTGCTGCCAAGCTCCGTTCGTTCAACTGGGGCCTCAAGGCCAAGCGCAGAAAGACCACCGGCACCGGCCGTGCCGCCCACCTCAAGTCGGTCAACCGTCGCTTCAAGAACGGCTTCCGTGAGGGCCAGTCTGCTCCCAAGAAGGCTGCCCCCACCGCCTCTGCCTAAATTCGTCGTTGATTTATGATGGTGTGATAGGGCTGCAGGCTTGCAGATGTATTTTTCATCAGCACAATTATAGACATTACTTTTCTCGCTGCAGCTGCATTTGCGCTCCATTCGTGCTACCTACTGATCGTACGCGTTCTTGTGCCCTCCAGTCCGTAACGTACAGCGGCTGCACCGGCGCGTATTTGCCACCAAAGAATGCGAAAAACTGCGGGCAGAGAGCAAACTGTGAAGACTTTGCCATCCCTTCGATCAGGCACACGTCGCGCTGAGGCTCTACTAAGGCCTAGTCTGCCTGCGCTCGTGGGCGACCGATAGCTGCCATAGACCGGCACGGTGACACAAGACACTACTGCAGCTGCTTCAATATGTACAGGGGGTGGGTCACAGATGCATACCCTAGAGAGAGAAAAACTACCAAAGAGCACCCAACGCTTACTGCTGGTACTCGGCGATCTTCTTCTCGATGTTGGCGCGGCGCTCCTCGCGGGTGAGGGCCTTGGCCTTGTACTTCTTGGACTCCTCGACCCACTTGGAGTCCTTCTGGGTGGGCTTGAAGGCGGGGTCCTCGCGGATCTTCTCGTAGGCGTCGCGGTACATGTCCTCGATGTCCTCAGAGCCAACCTCGTCGGCGAGGTAGGTGGCGAACTGCTTCTTGAAGCGCTCGTCGTCCTCCTCCTCGAGCTCCTCCATGTACTCGGCGACGTGGCCACCGTAGATGTACTTCTGGAGAACCTCGGCGTCGAGGGTCTTGGTCTCGGGGTCGAAGCCGGGGAAGCGCTTCTCGTTGTGGGGAACGTAGAGACCACCGTCGGAGGCACCCTTCATGGCACCGAAGACACGGTTACCGGTCGAGGTGCGGCGGAGACCGACGTCAAGGAAGACCTTGAAGGGGCGGGGCTCGTCCTCGCCGAGCTCCTCAACGAGCTCGAGCTCGCCAGAGGGCTCGGTGAAGCCCTCGTACTTGTCAGCGAGGCCGACCTTGGTGAGGGCACGGCGGGCGACAAGGAGACCAGTGGCGTAGGCAGCGGTCCAGTTGGTAAGACCGTGCTTGATGCCGTAGCGGGGAAGCTCCTTCGACGAAGCCTGGACGAGAACAACGTCACCCTGGAGCTTGGCGTAGGTAACCTGGCAGATAACCTGGCGGTTGGTGATACTGTGGCAGTCAGAATTGGGGTTCATCCAAAATTGTCGCTGGCGGAAGGCACAGGGTCGGACGACTCTTCGCCCAACTTCCTCCGACCAAATCGACTCCTCCGCGTCCGCCAACGCTGCAGAGAGCGCTCCGAAGCGCTGCGGCGCGGAGATCTTCGTACTAACCGAACAACAAGGCGGTACTTGGGCGAGGCGAACTTGTTCTTGGCCTGGGTGGTCAGGGCACGGCGCGCCTGGTAGTCGGTCTTGCCCTCGCGACGACGACGGGGCTTAACCTGGTAGCGAGAGAAGTACGCGGACGACTTGACAAATGGATTAGCGTGTTTCTGGCGGGGTTTCTTACCAGTCTTGCTGAACGGCATTTTGGATCTGGTCTCCTTGTTGAGGGTTGGAGAGTTGAAAGTTCGTAGAGCACTTTCGAGGAGCAGCAGCCGGCAGCCAGCCAGCCAGCCGCGCCATAACGGAAGCAAAGGCCAGGCACCGCGGCGATCAGAAATTTGGGCGTATTTTGCATTATGCCGCAGTTCTCCGAGAATTAAGCAACCTTTGTGGCGATCTCTCGTCGTTTGCACGTGTAGAAGAGAGATAACCACGTGCCTGGAAGGACGAGCTTGGGTTGGGAAGATGGTCTGATGGAACTTGTAGATTGTCATCGACTTCTACTGAACTCGAATGTTTCTTGGGGACAGCCCAAAGCTCGCGCCAGGCATTGCCAGGGAGCTTCATTGGTTCTTGTCCCACCGTCACTTACTGTCTACGCATCCTCGAGAAGATCAACCCGGAATATCACCGCTCCAATAAATGTAGCCCGAGATTGGTGCTGGTGACAATAATCGCATCTTCACGGCTAATTCAATGTCACTGAGATATTGTCCGAGACGGCCAATCCGAGTCATTACACGAAGCGCGCAGGTCGACGAACTATGGGCTGCAACGACTAGCGCCCTTGTGTGGCTACACCCTGCTGCTCATCGAAACCTGCTTCTTGGCGCCTTAGCCTCCACCGTGAAGATGGCAAAGTCAGTTTGCGTGCTGTCTTTCAACATCAAAAGAGCGTCCCGCAAGCTCGTTTACCTCACTTACATTTCCTCCACAGGTCCAACAAAGTTATACAAACTTCAGCACTGGCGAAGAGCTCGCTTGAGCAAAAGTGCCGCCTCAGGATGGAACGAAGAGGTGATTCCTGTGCTTCGCGAACTCGTCCTGTCGGGCTCCGCGAGGTCGATGCCAGCAATACGGCTCATCGCGCTGCTTGAGCCGCATGCATACAATCATCACAGGCCCCAACCGTACCCTAAGTCCTCGCCTGCAGCTCTGATCCCTGTGGGATCGCGTTATCGATGAGCATTGTAGTGCCGAAGCTTTGGCCAAGCCGGAAGCCGCCTCCTCAAAGATGACCGAGGCCTATGATAGAGGGGACGTGTGTCCAATTTCGTGTTGCAGAGTGAACAATCACAAGTTAATCCGCGCGCTCCGCCTAAATCAAGCGTAGCTCCCTGATGTTCTACCAGAAGGAAGTGTATCTGCAGAGCGATAGTGGTGGTGACCATAGGTCCGCCGTCGGCCTGTCAGCGCTGCTGCATGCTGGGGTCTCCGGGACTAAGGCGAGCAGCAACGACATGACGTCAAAACTCTTGGCACCTCCACTATCTCTCATCATCGTTCGTCAGCTGATGGCACATGTGCCCCGCATGCCCCGCACTGCTGAGTCTGCGGATAAAGCCCTGGAGTTGACGGCCAGCTCTCGGGCTACTATCCCAACGGCGCATGACCAGTCCAAGCAGTCGTCAGCCTGCAGAACGTCGCTTCGGCGTGCGCGAGCACCGCCTCACTCTCACGTCTGTTCCGAGCTTCGTAGCGACCTTACGTGACCCTCCGAACCCATGGGCATCCGTGGTTTTGAGCATCCGTTCCTGCGGGTCTCATTCCCAGAGTACCGGGGACCAGGGAGACAGGAAACGCAATCAGTGGAAAGACTGCGCAACGACCCCTGCGCAGTCGCGGAACGTGCGATGACTTCTGAGACCGCTTCCCGTGGATGCATTCGTGCATCTCCCTGCATCTCCAGCAGACAGGAGGAGGCCGAGGAGGGGACATCCTGCAACTTACAAGGTTCGATCGCGGCATGCGAGGATGTGGGGTCGTGGGAGAATGTGGGAGGATGCGAGGGCAGCCGACGATGAAGCCTTATATCTGGAGCTTGGCATTCAGACATGGGAAGGCACTCTGGGACCCCGGAGCGCGACGCGCTTGATTCGCGGTCATGCGTTTCACGCCGCCCTCTGCCCCTCCGCTCCGGCGCTCAAGGTGGGACCGAGCATCCGTCCCGTCCTCTGTCCGTTCACACAGGCACGTCGCCGTCTGCACGACGGACTGAAGCTTGAAGCTTCCCGTCCGGATCCGAGGCCATCTCCGTCACCTTGTTTGTGCCATCTGGAGAAACATATAAGCTGGTTGCATAGCCACACCAGATCCGCAGCACACCTCAACGATGGTATCTACAGCAATGCTCAAACTTCCCCTCTTCCTCCTTGCCGGCTTCGCATGCGCTGAGTCGCTCGAGCCCGCCCCTGAGTCCGGCACACTGGCTCCGCCGCCCGAGCCGACCAGCTTCGTTCCGGGCAAACCTGCCCACGAGCCGGTGTCGCAGCGGTGGCACTTCCTGACTCCGACGGTCGACTACGTCGAACTGAGGAACCGGGACTGGGAGACTTCGAACCTCGCTGCCAACTCGCCGTACTACTCCGCTGCTCTTTTCCGCTTCATCGGCACCGGCATCAACATCACCGGGAACAGCAACTCAGGCATCGACAAGCTGAGCCTACTCGTGAACAACACTGATCCCGAGGTGTTTGGAGCCAAGGGAGAGAAGATCCAGCTGGAGAACGGCCGCATTGCGGGCGTGATCACCGGCCTCAAGTACGGCTGGTGGGAGCTTGGATACCGAGGAAACAACGGCACCACCTTCTACCACGCGACTGCAATCGGGCAGCCCGGAGTCAGTCGTGGCAAGTCGAGGGAGATCACCAAGGCGCCTCACGTCCAGTTCGAGGGCCAGTGGGAGAACGGCCGCACCAACTCGACGGGTTCCTCCGTCACATTCTGTCCTCCCATCCGCACCGGTCTCCTTGAGATCACGGCCAACCAGCCCCCCGTGCCCTTCGGCGCCTTCCGTGTTACCATCGACCCTCATCCCAGTGTTGGACCCTCCATGCAGGACTACTTCCCGCATCTGCAGCCCACGGACATCCAATTCACGATCGCTCACGGAAACGTCCCCATCTACTCGACTGTACTTGACCCTATGACTCGATCTTGCGTCAAGATCGAGTACATCGGCGACGGCACCAAGCCCTTCGTTGCACACAACGTCGCTTACCACACGTGAGTAACGCCGCCAGTGATGTGCACTGACAAGACAGGAGCTTCCTGCGCTAGTTCAAACCAGAGGAAGTGTCCGCAAAGAGGATGAAGTTTACCTGTAACAGCTGAGGTGTCTATAGTCAGAGCACTGTGTAGTGTGTTGCATGAGAGCATGCAGGGAGTGCGTCTCGTCATGATTGTGGGCGCCTTCGTGAAGAAGAGCTTCGCCTCGAACGGCAGAACGCCATAACAGCGCGTCCGGCCTCTGAATGCGGCACTAGGGACAACTGCGGGAGGGCGAGCGGGACATCAGTAGTGCTGAGATAGGTGAACGCAGAAAGCGCAGAGATAAAGGGGGTGATGAGTTCCGCCTAGATTATTTCAAAACAATGAACGCAGAATTCGAGCCAAAGCGCGTTAATCGAGGTTGTCATCTGCTGCGCCGTGATTTGTTCCGTCGCGAAAAATGTGGACAAGCGCTGAGCGGCATGCGAAGTTCTTCCAGGTTGATCGACCCCGGGGTATACCGTAACACCCCGAATCCCTTGCCCCCTTACACTGATGGATTCTCGGTAAACGTCAGATTGTGAGGGCAACGAGCGTCGTCTTTTGCGGTGTTGAGCGGAACTTCGAAACTGAGAAGCCGTGAAGGATCAGCATCTGAGGGTTGTCTGAACACTTTCTCGCGGGTGGAAGGTGGAGGGAGCGGTCTCTGTGACGCCGGGTGGCAACCACACGTGACCGGAAGAACACCATGGGAAGACTCCCTCCCGTGCCTGGGCAGAGATATTTTGTTGTGAAGATATGACGGCGGTCGCCAGGTCTCTGAAGCTCTGACTGCATTCCCAGCGACAATGTGAGTAGCTAAGTTTCGGGCGGTAGAGCTGATACCAGGTCACGACTCATCTTCCAAAACTTGCCGCCGAACATCTCGCCCGAGGCGTTCAAGTCCAAGCTCACCGAGCCGAAGACACTCCAGTCCGTGGTCGTCACCGACACCAAGGTCGTTGCCAAGCGCCGCTTCGCCTTTGTCGGCTTCCGGACGGATGAAGATGCCGCCAAGGTCAAGGAGTGGTTCAACGGCAGCTTTGTCTTTGGCGGAGGCAAGGTCAAGGTCGAGTTTGTTAGCGAGGAGCCGCTCGCCCCGAAAGCCAAGCGACAGAAGACCGACAAGCACGACAAGAAGGCGGAGGATGTCACCACGGAGGAAGCCGGCCCTTCAAAGCAGTACAAGGAGTTCATGGACGTCATGAAGGGTACCGACGGCGCTACGGCTGAGAGCAGTACTACCGCTCAGGCCAAGGCTAGCAAGAAGGGCAAAGAGAAGGCGACGCCTGAGCCCGAGGTGATCCCTGCCGATGATGAAGACGACGACGATGCCGCGTGGCTGGCCAAGAGGAAGGCTGCCCTCGACGGAGATGAGGATGTGAGTTTATGTTGCGTTAACGCTAACTGACATCAGGAATCCGACGAGCCCAATGTTGACCCCGAGGACGCGATGATTCTGAGCACTGGACGATTATTCGTTCGTAACCTCGCTTTCGTTGCCACTGCAGACGACATCAAAGCGCACTTCGAGAAGTTCGGACCCATTGTCGACGTTCACATGCCCGTCTCTCACTCCACCGGCGAGCCGCTCGGTACGGCGTTTGTGCTGTTCCGCGATCCGAACAACGCTCTGTCTGCTCGCCAGTCGCTCGACAAGACGACGTTCCAGGGACGTTTGCTCCACGTTCTTCCAGGACGAGCACGACCAGGCCAAGAGAACGCTTCCGGAGTGGCGGGTATTATCGACGGCAAAGTTCTCGGCAAGGCGACCGAGGCGCGAGGAGAGGTCAAGCAGCGGCAAGACGAGAAGCGCAAGGCGGACAGCGCTCGAGGCGTGAACTGGGCGACGCTTTACATGAATGCGGACGCTGTTGCCGCTTCCGTCGCCAAGCGGATGGGTGTCTCCAAGTCGGAGCTGCTCGACGGATCGGACGATATGAGCCCGGCTGTCAAGCTCGCGCTCGCCGAGACGCAGGTTATCGCGGAGACCAAGGCGCACTTTGAGAACGAGGGCATCGTCCTCGACTCGCTGCAGCCGCGTGTCCCCCGCTCTCAGACCACGATCCTCGTCAAGAACATCCCCTTCGGCACTACGATCACGCAGCTCCAGGACCTGTTTGCTCCGCATGGTGACCTCAAGCGCGTCCTCCTCCCGCCGGCTGGCACCATCGGCGTCGTCGAGTTTGTGAACAACATGGACGCCGGACGTGCGTTCAAGGCACTCGCCTACCGCCGCCTCGGAAACTCGGTGCTCTACCTCGAGAAGGGTCCCGTCGGCATGTTCAAGGACCCGAACGCGATCTCGACCCCGGCAGCCAAGGCGGCTGAGGAGCGTGCCAAGCTCACGGAGAAGGTTGCCGAGGCCGAGGCGACGCTGCGCGACAAGCCGGACGAGTCGGACGAGGCTGGTGCCACGCTCTTCCTCAAGAATCTGGCTTGGGCCACTACCAACGAGACGCTTGCGTCTGTGCTCTCCTCGCTGCCTGGCTACTCGTTCTCGCGCGTGCAGACCAAGCCGGACCCGAAACGCCCCGGTGCGCGCTTGTCGATGGGTTACGGTTTCGTCGGCTTCAAGACGAAGAAGGAGGCGCAGGCGGCGCTCGCGGGTCTGGAGGGCTTCAAGATCGACGGACACGCGATCGAGGCCAAGTTTGCCCAGCGTGGCCAGGACGAGGTGGAGAAGAAGCACAAGACCAAGTCGGAGGAGGGAAAGACGAAGGGCACCAAGCTTCTCGTCAAGAACTTGCCCTTCGAGGCGACCAAGAAGGATGTGCGCGCCCTCTTCAGCGCATACGGCACGCTGAAGAGCCTGCGTGTGCCGCGCAAGTCGACCATGTCCGCCACCGGCGCCCAGTCTACTCGTGGTTTCGCCTTCCTCGAGTTCACGACGCATGCCGAGGCGCAGCGTGCGATGGACGCACTCAAGCACACGCATTTGCTCGGCCGCCACCTCGTCACGGAGTGGGCCAAGGACGAGGACAGCGTCGATGTCGACGCGCTCCGCGAGAAGGTGTCGCGCGACAGCAAGAAGGGCGAGCTTGGCGGACGCAAGCGCAAGCTCGACCTCACGGGCCGGGGGGGCATCGACGAGAACGACGGTCTGGATCTGTAGGACTATGTATGCATTTATTTTGTCTTCAGATGGTCATATCTCTGTGCCATGCCGCAAGCATCAGCCTAAACGCGCCGATCCGGTGCTCCATGTTTTCGTTTCAGGTCCCAGATCGCGGACCTAAATGTCGGCACAGGGATGGCGGCGGGACGCGTCGGGTGACAGCACGACAAGAGGCCCGAATTCGATCGCCCAGTGCTTGTGCTTTCCAACACTCTACCACCATGCACGCCCGGACGACACGCGCGTGCACCGCTCTCTTCAGCGTCGCGGTCATTGCCGCGCTGCTGCTCGCCGGTCATGCGAGTGCCGACGAAAAGGTGAGCCAAGGGTGTATAGTTAAGCTGACAACAGCTCCTGCTCGTGGATGACCACCACCACTCGGCCGGCATGAAGAAGTTCTTCGACGCGCTCTTCCCCTTCAAGAGCCCCGCGTGGAACTCGGGTATGTCACTGTGAGCTGGTCGTGTTGCTGACTGCAGTGCTCGCGACGTTCTACATCTCGTCCGTCCCGAACTTCATCCTCATGGCCGTCCCTGCCGATCTCGACCCTGCATCGCTGAACACGATGATTGCTTTTGCGACTGGCGGTCTCCTCGGCGATGTATTCCTGCACCTCGTCCCCCATGTCTTTTTCGGCGAGGGTGAGCATGGCGACCGCACCGTTGTTGTCGACGAGAAGCGCAACATTGTCATTGGCGGTGCCATCTTCGCTGGTTTCGCTGCCTTCTTCGTCCTGGACAAGACGATGCGTGTTCTGAATGCGCAGGCGGGCAACGAGGGTGGTCACCACCACCACGGACACGGCCACAGCCACGGCGCTGTCGAGGGCAACTCGACGGCTGTTAAGAAGTCGGAGAGCGAGCTTCGCAAGCGCAAGGTCAAGGGCGAAGACGGCATCGAGGTCGAGGTCGTCACCGAGAAGGAGGAGAAGGAGGTCAACCCCTCGCTCAAGCTCTCGGCGTACCTCAACCTGTTCGGCGACTTCACGCACAACATCACGGACGGCCTTGCCATGGCCGCGTCGTTCTATTCGAGCCCGCAGCTCGGCGCCGTTACCACCATCGCGACCTTCTGCCACGAGATCCCCCACGAGGTAAGCTAGGCTGTGTTCATGAGCTGACATCAGGTTGCCGACTACTCGATCCTGATCAAGTCCGGCTTCACCAAGTACCAGGCGATGGGCTCGCAGTTCTTCACTGCTGTCGGCGCGTTTGTTGGCACCTTCCTCGGCATCTGGATTGCGGAGACGACGGGTGCCGGCAACCCCGATGCCCCCGTTGCCCCTGGCCAGGGCATCTTTGGCACGAGCGTCGGCCCCGGCGAGCTCGTCATCCCTATGACTGCCGGCGGCTTCCTCTACATCGCCAGTGTCAGCGTGATCCCCGATCTGCTCGAGGAGTCGCGGAGCATGAAGCAGGCGTTCAAGGAGGTGAGTGTGCAGAGTGGGCTCTCTGCTCAAATGGTCATTTGGGCAAGCTAACTTTATTCAGTACGGAGCAATGGCGTTCGGACTGTTCTGCATGGTGAGTAGCGCGCTGTCTCGGCTCTGTCGCGCGAGCACCGTTACTGACGTCACAGGCTGTCATCGCTTGGAACGAGTAACCATCCACACCCACAACCCCATCTTGAACGCATGCATTGAGAGAAATCGTAGACCAAGTCCGAGGACGAATGCATTTAGAGGCCCCTGTGCTCTTGTCTTGTTTTGACTATGACAGTTGCACATGGTCAAGGCAGTGGTTGTTGGTAGGGATGGGTGGGAAGGGGGGTGAGTGCCGGAATGGGTGAAATTTCCTTATGAGGTAACAGGGACGGGGGTGAATGCCGTTGTAATGAAGTCTGATTCAGACGATACGAAGATATCATTCGAGGACGACGTCCCAAAATGCGCTGCCTCAAGCCCCGCTGGGCCCGTCGACTGGGCAGACCTTTCCTCTCTCAGGCTAGAAGCCTCTGAGGCGGCAACATACATGCCTGGCGAGCGACTGCGGCGCCGAATATATCCTGATTCCTGATGTTGTATCGCCGTGGCCTGTTGCCTCACTGTTCCTGTTGCACCTTGTCTTTGTCCCGCCCTTCAGTCGTCAGGCCCCACACCGGGCACCCCCCTCACCCACCACCGAACATCAACCCCGTCGACGGCCTTGACTTTTCTCCTTTGCCCAATATACCACACCCACCACCCCGACAACCATGAACGACTACCACATAAGGACGTTTACATGGGGTGCCGGCCCGCAGAAGGTGAGTCGCCCCCTTACGCCCTTTACCCGGCGTGGATGGCTGGCATCGACTGCATACAGCACCTGCCGAGTGCGATTGCCGTACAACACTCGGTGCGGCTGTTTGCATGTGCGGAGCCAGCATGCGGACAACGCACTCCAAGTCCAGGCGACCAGGCGACCGCGTCGTGCATGGTGCCTAGTCGCTTGCACCCAGGTTGTCGGCCGCGTTGCGTAAACAACTCGGCTACCAGTAACTTAAACACACGACCTCGAAAAAAGCCAACGACGTCACCGGGCGATAGCTGACAAACAGGTCTTCGTTGCCGGAGGCTTCAACAACTGGTCCGAGACCGCGACCCCGCTCGAGATGCAGGAGGACGGCACGTTCCTCGTTGACGTCCCGCTCCCGTGGGGCGAGCGCCAGGCGTACAAGTACGTCCTCGACGGCGAGTGGATGGTCCGCGAGGACGAGGACAAGGAGTGGGGTGAGTTGCGAACGCGCGGGCGTGGTTGCGTACGGAGCTGACGGATCGCAGACCCCTCTGGAAACGTGAACAACGTGAGTTGGACCGACACGAAACGGACGCCGATCGCGACACGCTGCTCCGGGTGACTCGGTGACACACGAGCGATGTCTGGGACACCCGGGGCGCACGGCCTGCCGCGACCGGAGGGCTCGAGTGCGACGCGAGTCATGGCGATCCGACGCCCGAGACACGAACCAGCTGACAGTCAGGTTTACCAGGCCCCGCCCAAGCCGACGGGCACGGCCGCCGCCAGCGAGGCGCCCAAGGGAACAGCGCAGCCCATGACCGATGACCGATCGACGGACGCTGCTGCGGTGCCAACAGACACCACTGCCGCCCCCGTCTCGACTGGAGCAACTGCCCAGCCTGCCGTCTCCCAGACGCAGTCCACGGGACTTTCGACGGGCGACAAGGCCGCGATCGGTGCCGGAGCCGCTCTCGCCGGAGGAGCCGGCGCTGCTGCCGCGGCTAACTCGACGACAAGCGAGGCCAAGAAGAAGAAGAACAAGAAGAAGAACGAGAAGAAGAAGGCCAAGAAGAAGGCGGAGCGCGCCGCCGCCCAGGCTGCCGGCGGAGCTGCTCCGGTCGACGGTGACGACGACGATGAGGATGACGACGACGAGGGCTCTGCCTTTACCGGCACCACGACGCCGGCGACCACCTCTGCCTTCGCGACCCCGGCCCTGGACACCTCAAATCAGCTCGGACACGATGTGCCTGTGACTACCCAGTCGACTACCCAGGGCGTCGACCCTTCGGCTCGTACCCTTGACTCGGAGCTTCAGCCTGTCAAGGAGACTGAGTCGACCGCCCCCGTCGCCCTGATCAAGGACGAGACCCCTCCCGTCGCGCTGATCGAGGACGAGCCCAAGCCTGTCGCGCTCATCACCGACGAGACCCCTGCTCCCGCTGGTCTCATTACCGACGAGCAGCCTGCTCCCGCCGGTCTCATCACTGACGAGACCGCTCCTGCCGCGACGTCCGCGCCCCCCACCGACTCGTCTGCGACTGCCGCGCCGATCACCGACTCTGCCGTCCCCACCGAGGCCGTTAAGCCGCCCACCACCGCGCAGGTCGACCAGCCGGATCAGGTCCTCGTCGCCGAGTACGACTCCAGGGACCCCTCGCGCAACTTTGACACTGGCTTCTCGGGAGCTGCTATCGGCACTGCCGCTGCTGGCGCCGCCGCCGTTGGGGCCGGTACCGCCTACGCTGCCAACAAGTCCTCGCAGTCCGACGAGCAGGCCCGCGCCCAGGCTGCCGCCAGCAACCCCTCCGTCGCGGCGTTCCGCGAGGCGTCGCACGAGGACGACGTCGCGTCCGCCCAGACCTACGTCAAGCGCGAGCAGGAGGGTGTCGTCACCAAGACCACGACGGTGACCGAGATCGTCTACGACCACGGTGACAGCTACGGAGACAGCACCGAGGCGCTCGTCGAGAAGCGCGAGCCCTCCACCCTCCGCGGCCAGACCGAGGTCTCGACCGCTGTCGACAGCGCCGACATCTCTGCCGCCGATGGAACTCACCTCGGCCAGCAGGTCACCGTCAACCGCGTCGCCGACACGCAGGTGCTCGGCGACTCGGGCGAGCAGGTCGGCCGCCAGGCCGACGTCTCCCAGGTCACTGCTACCCAGCTCCAGAACCCGGACGGCAGCCCCGTCGCCGACCACATTCAGGGCACCAACGTCGAGGCCTTCAAGCCTGCGGACACCCACGAGCATGAGACCATCTCGCACAGGGCCGCCGGCGCCGTCGCCGGTGCTGCTGCTGGCGTCGCTGCCCTCGGCGGTGCCGCCTTCGCTGCCGTTAAGAACGCCACCGGCGTCGACATTGCCCCCGAGGCTGCTCCTGTAAGTCTAGTTGTGGCAGGGTCTGTATGAGCTGACATCAGGTCTCGATCGAGGAGGCCAAGCGCCGCGGTATTGACGTGGAGCACCTTCCCCAGGTCGAGGGACCGAGCGACGCTGTCTCGCCTGTCGGCACCCACCCGCCTGAGGGTGCCGTCAACCAGCTCCAGGAGATGATCGACGGGCTCAAGCACCCTCAGTCTGTGCCTCCCACCGACGGCGCCGCCATCATCGCCGGCTCGCAGACCACTGTCCCCGCCTCGGCTGCTACGGCCGCCCCCATCGACGCTTCCCGCTCTCAGGCTGTTCCTGCCGGTTCCGTCGCGACCCCCACCTCGGAGACTACCTCGCAGGGTGCCGCTGTCGCTGCTCCCGTCGCTGGCACCGCTGCCGCCGTTGGTGCGACCACCGTCCCCACCGGCTCGCAGCAGCAGGTTCCCTACACTGGTGGCTCGCTTTCTCCCGAGACCTCGGTCAAGAAGGACACCACCTCTTCCGGTGCCGTCGGCACTGGCACCCAGGCCCAGTCCGCGCAGGGCGCTGACCCGACTCAGACCGTCCACGGTCTTGGCAACCAGTCCTCGTCTGCCCAGGGCCCTGCCACTACCGTTCACGGTGCTGGCGCCGGTTACACTGGCGACGAGACCATCTCGCGCTCTGTGCCCGGCCAGACTGGCTCGACCGGCACCGCTGCCGCCGCCAGCACTTCCACCACTGGTGCCGCTTCTCAGCCCGCCCAGGCCGCTCACCACCCTGACCCCACGTTCTCGAAGACTACGTACGACCCGAACGCGCCGTCGCACACCCGCACCGAGATCATTGGTGCGGCTGCTGCCGGCGCCGCTGCTACTGGAGCTTCCGTCGCCGGCGCCTCCTCCTCAGGCTCGCACAACTACGCCGCGGCCACGCGCAGCAACGACGGCAAGAGCCAGGACCAGCGCAAGAAGTACGACCTTGAGGACGAGATCACTGGCAAGACCTCGGGTAGGGACCTGACCTTCAACCCTGCTACCAGCTACGACCAGAACCAGCACAGCACCATCCCGAACATGGACGGTCAGAGCAAGTCTTCTGAGACCTCTGGCACCAAGGCTGGTGACGCGCCCAACGGCGGCAAGGGCTTCAACGGCGCTTCCCGCCAGCAGTCTTCGAACGTCTCGGACAGCCAGCCCCCCATTGGTGTCAACAACAAGGACCGTTCGCCTCACGACGGCGAGGACCTCGAGCCCCGCCCTCCCACTGGCACCTACGGCAACCCCACCAACCAGCCCCAGGTCAAGGCCGAGGTGTTCCGTGCCCAGGACACGGACATTCCCAGCCAGCGCCAGGCCGCCGCGGCCAACAACCGCACCGTCCCCGCGCCGACGATCAAGCCCATCAAGGGCCCCGTCACTACCTCCTCGACCGGTCACGGTGCCGGCGGCACGGCCCAGCTCTTCTCGAGCCAGGACCGCAACGTCATGGCGCACCAGCGCGCGCTCGAGGAGGCCGAGGCCAAGGGCGAGACGTCCAAGAACCTCTCGGCCGACGACGCCATGGCCGGTCTCTCGAAGCCTCTGAGCAACACTTCGGACCAGAAGCCCCACGCCCCCACCGAGGCCAAGGTCGGCCACTCTGGCGCCGGCTTCAACGAGAACCCCGGTGCCACTGAGGCGCAGAAGCACCCCGGTCTTACGCACCAGGCCCAGCAGCAGTCTGGCGCGCACACTGGTGTCGGTGCCGTCGGTTCGACCCACAGCGGCCAGTCCCAGCCCTCGCAGTACTCTGGCCAGCAGCAGTACCCCGGCTCGACCACTGCCGGTACCACTGCTCCCATCTCGCAGCAGACGTCGCACCAGACCCAGGGCAGCACCGTCGACGCTGCGGGCAACATCCGCTCGCCCACCGGTGAGGTCGTCGGCTCGACGACCAACAACGCCGGCGGCGAGGTCGGCACTGACGCCCCTCAGCGCGCCGCTGTTTCGAGCAACGTCGCGACCGGCGCCGCTGCCGGTGGTCTCGCCGGAGTCGTCGGCCTGGCCGCTAAGAACGTTGCCGACGGTGTCAACACCTCTGCTGCCGGTGTCCAGTCTGGTGTCAACTCTGGCGTCTCGGGCGTCCAGTCCGGTGTCGCTGGTGTCCAGTCTGGCTCCACCGCTGGTCTGACCGGTGCGCGTGACAGCGTCACCTCTGGCATTGCCGGTGTCAACTCGTCGCTCCAGCAGGGCCGCGACAGCGTCGCTGCCAGCACGACGGGCGTTAAGAGCGGTGTCGTCGGTGCCACTCCTGACGGCCGCACCCAGCTCGGTGCCGGCAGCCCGCAGACGCCCGCTCCCCCCGCGCCGTCGACGAGCACTACCACTGCGTCTAACACGACCCAGGGTGGCTTAGCCCCGCCGCACCACCACCACCACCACGACAAGGAGAAGCGCTCCGGCAGCTTCTCGAAGCGTTTCAGCTCGCTCGGTTTCGGCAAGCGCTCCTCGGTCGCCCACGAGGGTAAGGACGAGTCGTACGCTGCCTCGCAGCGGCCAGCGTCTAACGTCCCTGCCGCCGCTACGCAGGTGCAGCACAACCCCTCGACGGGTGCCACTGCCGTGCAGAAGACTGCGGTCGACTCGCAGGGCAACGTCGCGCAGCACACGACCGTCGCTCAGCCCACCACTGCCAGTAACGCCGGCACCGTCGGCCGCACCGGTGCCACCGAGAGCGCCGCCGGCAGCGAGTTTGGCACCGTCGGCAAGCAGCACGGCAGCGCCATCACGAGCAGCACGGCGACGCAGGTGCCTTCGCAGTCTGTTGGAGCTGCTGGCGGAAGCGACTTCCTTAACAAGGACCCGGCGGTGGCCCAGCAGCACCCGCAGGTCAAGAAGAAGAAGAGCGGCTTCTTCTCCAAGCTCAAGCACGCCTTCAGCCACAAGGGATAAGTCCCCTATAGAGTGACCCGTTTGAACGTTTCTGCCCCGACTGCCTCTGGTCGTTGGGACTCTGCTTTTCCTCTTTTTGCTCAACTTCTTGAAACCACAACCATCTCTCCTAGCCGCGATAATCAGATACCGTACCTGCACCCGCAGCCACTAATATAGCCATACAGCGCCCTGGATCGGGCTGGTACAGAATATGAATGGAATGAACATTGCGCCGAGCACGGGTCACGACGAGCGACGTCGCCATCGTAAGCAGGCTGTCATCGCGGATGTTCAGACACAGCTGAGGCGCGCGACGCCGGCGCGAACGCCCGCCCACACAGACAAGCAGATTCTGGAAAGTCGGGACGGGAACGGGTATCCGAGGTTGGAGGAAGCTCTTGCTAGATTCAACGTTTCCCACGAGTGCTTTCCCTCCGGCCTACACATGAGCACGACACTCTACACACCACACACACCGCGTTCAAGTCGAGGCCCGTACAGACCTCGAGGTTGGAGGAAGCCTTTGCTAGTTTCAACGTCTCCCACGGTCTCCCTACCTGTCCGGCGGCCGTGGTCGGACCAAACGAAGACGTCGACGTGCCGAGATGCCGTGTAGGCCTCACCCCATGGACCAACGGAAGTCACCGCACACGCCGCAACATGAAATGATGAGGGCAAGCTCGCGGCGGTCAGACACAGAGGTACAGGCGTACCGTGGAGTTCTACCGATACATTCTTTCTGTCCGAGCTCTCTTCTGCCCAGGTACAAGGAAGCCGTGGTAAGTGTCACAGGTACGACGCGGGAGCTCGAGCAGTTCGGTTCCTCGGCGCCAACCTACTGCGCCAAAGTACTGCGCCATCTGTGTCAGTGCCAGAGGGCCATGATGCGGGCCAAGGCTGCGCCGCACGCTACGTGCGCTGTAGGAGGACACTGCACAATGATGGCCGCCGCAGATCACCGCACGCCGCCAACTGTGCCCACATTGATACATTGCCCACCTCTTCAGCTCGTCGGCGCGCCGGTACTGACGCCAGCGCCAGCCCTCGATTCAGTACACGAGACAAGACCTGTGTCACCGACTGCCACTGCCACGGGCAGGCGGTCAGGCGGGCCGCTCTACTCGGCTGCCACTGGCTTCTTCCCTATCTTTGAGCTCTGCAAGTTTTGCTCTGCATGCACCACTGCACTGGTACCCCAGTGGACCAGTGAGCTTTCCAATCGCACGGCGTCTGAGGAATGCGCCGCCTACGCCTGAGCGCCCGTGGCACCGTGGCACCGGTGCCACCGTGCCATGGCGCTCGCCCTTCTCACCAGAACCAGGGGGGTTGGGAGGCTGAATGACGGGACTGGGGGATCTTCAGGCCCCGATGTGGCCGAGTGCCGGCATACACATCGTGAGCTCGGTCAGAGGCGTCGATGATCTACAGACTGCGGGCAAGGATTGCGACAGCATTTGCCTGGAGTGCGCTGCTTTGGGGACGAGTATTGACAGCAGGAGAGACAGGGGGACAGAAGAAATTTGCAGATGTGGCGCTGAGTGTAACGTACGAGGCGTTTTGGGCTCGGCCCCTGGTCGTCGTCTTCTGCTTCTGCCGCCAGTCTCGGCAGGTACGAAGCCGATGCCTGGGCCCGGATTCACGGTCAAATGGCGCAGCAGACGCAGCAGCGCACATACGTGAGCCGTCGCAGAGACTCGTCTAACCCTTCGCCGGCGCTCCGGCCTTCCGAGTTGGCTTGTGCCGACCTAACCCCCCCCAGCCAGCCGTGCCGAGCGGGCCGGAGACCAGAGCACGGAGCGGCCGCCGAGGGAATAGGGGGAATGGAAACGCCTGAAAACGTCGTGTCTGAGGTTCAAGACGTTCATGTTCAGGCCGACTTTCAGGCGAATTTTGCTTCCTGGAATTACGGGGGTAGGGTTTCCGGACGCCACCAGGATGACCCCGCCAGGGACATAGGGCCGGCTTCCATTTCCACCCAATTTCCAGCAAACCGGCTCCGCCGCTCTTCACCGTTGTAACAGCGCTGAATGCTGCTCGGGGGACATTTCCGTTACCCCCCTCCGCGAGCAGTGATTCGGCCGAATGCCTTGTCGGGCTTGTCAGTACGGCAAAGTCCGGCATACCCCCCGGCGTGCAGATCTGCTCGCTGTTTCTCGGTGATCGCATTCCCTGTTACTCGGCGTGCCGATAGTCCAAGCAGGTGCGGTCGTTTTGCAGCAGAGGAGGCCACGACGATTTCTGGAACGGCGTGACCGAGCCAAAGTCCTGCGAGGCAGACCAAACCCACGCCATTGTGAGCCAAACTCGCCTCCCGCCAGGTCCATCAATGGAGCCAAGCGCGCTTGGAGCAGGCGTGACCGAGGGTATTAGCAATACGTCCGTCATCACTGCGTTCTAGCATCTCAGCTGGCGCTGAGTCTAGCGTCCAAACCGCTTTCAGAACGGGTCAAATAGGTTTACAAGCCAGGTTTGATAGGTCATGCGGGAGCGGGGCTGGCAGAGCCTGGGCGCGCGAATGGATTGAATCAGATCAGCGAACAAACCTTGTCTGCACCTTATGCAATTCAGCCCTTCCTTCGGTGTCACGCGCGCATCGCCTCGGTACAAAAGGTATCTGGTTGCGTTCCTCGTCTGCTGCTGCTTGACATGCGCGATTTTTGGTGTTGCCATACCGGACAATGCAGAGAGAGAAAGTCAAAGGAAGTCGAGGATTGCAGATAGACGGATAGTCACCCGCCAAGCGCAGCAGGTCTCGGGGTCCGGTCCGCGGTCCGCCTCAGAATTTCTGGGTCGGGGAGCTCGGTCACCATGAGGGGAACAGGGAACGCACAGCGGAAGGAAGACTTTGGGCCATTTCAGCGTCTCACTTTACCATCAATAGACGTGCGTACCGTGTCTCACCACGCAGCAGATGGCACACGCAGACGCCGTGCGTTCCCTTCGTCTTCTGCTCGACGCTATGCAGATTTCTATTTCCGGGGGCGAACGACGACAAGATGATCGCATGATCGAGGAGGCGAGCGGGGAGCCGTGCGCAGTTCTTGATTGGGCTCCACACCCCGCTGCGTTGCTCTGCTGCATGTCCTGCGTGTACGCCAGCATTCCTGCACTGCAAACGAGTGATCGATTTCGAATCCTTCTCCACGGGCTCCGAGCTCCAAGATTAACGAGAGTACGCAGTACCTGTGCACCGGATGGTGCAAACTTGATTCGGAATCACGCTCCAGCATAGACGTCAGCTGGGCTGTCTGGTTAGCCAGGTCATGAAGCTTGCTTGCTTGCTTGCTTGCAAGCAGAGCAGTGAGGGACGGGAAGGCACGATTCAGTCATATCCTTAGCGCCAGCGCTGCCACCGTCCCCTGGAACCCCGATGGCTTCTCCCCTTGCCCTGTCCAGTCCCTGGGAACGAGTTCAAGCTTTCAGCATCCTCGTTCGTTTGCTGGTGTCTGGAGTATTTTGGTGCATGTCCACCTCTACGCCATGCAAACTCTGCGTTGATTCCGACATTGGCGTCCTGCGCTAATCGCATTTGTTCGGGCTCCGACAAACAGCTAACCCCAAGGGGCCAGTGGCACACGAATAGTATGCTGACGTTAGACAAATGCTGACGTTTGGCATTTACTGGGAAGGGGAAAGACTAAGCATGGTGTGCAGAGCGAGTTCGTGATGAGTGAGTAGTGGGGTCTCGAGCTGAGCGTCACGAGGGCGAGCATGCAGGCGAGGTGCTGAGCCGCGGCTGCGCGGAGAGAAGCATAGGAAGATACGGAGAGATCTTGGGAATGTAGACCTACCGCCGGCGAAAAGCTGAGCACCACTGGCTGGAGAGGGCGGGGATGGGACGGGGGGGCGGACACATCCGGGGGCTTTCACGGGGCTTTCAGCGGGCCGCTTGGCAGAGTCCTGGCTGGGCATGGCTTGGGCAGAGGAGAACCTGAGCCCAGTCCTGGTCGACTCAGGAAGGCGAGGGAGGGAGGATCTGGTATCGCTCCTTGATCCTGAGCGGCCTGCAGGGCCCCTGGAAGCCCGCGCTTCAGATCCCACAGTCGAGCAACAGCCCAGAGCATGCAGAGCAGAGAAACGCTGCCGTTGAAATGCTCCAGCACCGAACGCTGGAACAGGTCTAGGACTCGATCCTGCCCAAGGTCATGACCGAGCTCCAGCAGCGCGTCGCATTGTAGGCTCAGCCCGACCGTATCCACCGCGACCACAGTCATCTTGCTCTTCGTCACTTCATCTTTGCTTCTTGCTGTCTCCCTAACACGTAACTCTCCGGACTCCGACGCACCAACCACTTCTTCGTCTTCGATCCCTTCCGCCTCCCTCTCTCGCACCCACCCATTCCCATCTTTCGGGTCGTCGTTGCCTCTTCAACCCATCCCACAACTCGGCCATCTCGTAATCACCCCTCATCAC
Organism: Trichosporon asahii var. asahii CBS 2479; assembly: GCF_000293215.1. Lineage (NCBI taxonomy): Eukaryota > Fungi > Basidiomycota > Tremellomycetes > Trichosporonales > Trichosporonaceae > Trichosporon > Trichosporon asahii. The sequence goes on from NW_014040921.1 coordinate 809,882, forward strand.
ACATCATCCGCTCCTGCACACCTCCGCCATCCCTTTCCCACCATTACGACACTCTGTCAACCCCGCACCAGCTGGCCAACAGGAGTGCTTTCGACGATAGGCTAATGCGCATCCGGCGAGCGTAGACGACCCCTCTATCAGCTTTCCGCGCCCATCGCCTTGTTGTTCTCGAAGCTCTGCACAATTCTTGAACACTTCCGTTCCACAAAAGCACACCCTCCCGCGCACCCTTCCCCCTGAAGCTAATATCCACTCTTGACATACCCACCAACCCGTTCCACAGGTCCCACAGATCCAAAGTTCATGATCGCGCGCCCGACCCGTAGTACACAAAAGACCCGACACCTCGGCATACCATCAAGCTGTCTTACACCCTAAACACAATCCGCAAGCCAACCGTATAGCGCGAGACAGCGAAGACAGCTGTCCCGCTGCATAGCATGGATGGCGAACGACCGTCAACGAGACGAGGTCGTCCGCCGCCGCCGATAGCGCTCGCGCCCTTGCCAACGCGCTTCGGCGGTGCCGGCCAGCCATCGTCGATCGTTGAGCACGACGAGGAAGAGGGCCCACACCACACCTCCAGCCCACTAAGCCGTTCCCACGACAACACACCCCGCCCCATCCGACCACACGACGACGACGAAGACGTAGACGGCGTCTTTGCGTTTGCGCGACCACCGACGTCCGACGCTCCGCCGATACACCAGTATCCGCCCGGCCTGCAACGCCATGACGACGGTGGAGATGGAGTCTTTGCTTTCGCGCCGCCAGCCTCTCCGTGGCCTCCCGCCTCGCTTCCCTCGTCGCGGGACGGCAGCAGTGCGGGCGGCAGCAGCGGGCAGCACCGCCCGTCGACCGCCCGTCCCTCCACTCGCTCCATGACTTCTCTGCAATACCCGCAAGGCTTGCAGCGCCTCGACAGTGTCGACGCAGGAACATTTGCCTTCTCGTCACCGACGACATCGGAAGCGCGTCACCTCACGACACCGGGAGAAGAGGGGGCGTCGTCATACAACTCGCACCGCCCGCTGCGGCCAACGCGCGACGACGAAGAGGACACTGACGGCGTCTTCGCCTTCTCGAACCCGTCATTGCCAGAGGAGCAGCAGTATCACGCCAGTCGCAGCCACGACTCTTCCTTAGCTGACTATGCGAACCCATACGCCCCGCCAGAGTCATCGACAGCCAACCCCTGGACGAACGCCGGCCAGCAGGCACCCATCCCTTACTCTGTCCCGGAGGAAGGCACCTTCGCGTTCGCGACGCCCGAGGAGGCATACATCCCGAGTGATCGGCTCACCGTCGGACAACCGGTGCCATTGCCAGGAAACTCGGACTCCACCTTTGGCAACAATGCCGACACCCTCAGCAAGCGGAACACCGCTGTCGACGTTGAGCTGGGACAGCCTATCGGGTCGCCGACGACAACGGCGTACCAGCATTCGACAGTACGGGAGCCGCTGCTCGAGCCGAATCTGAACCGCTCTGCTTTCAGAGATTGGCGCTACGATACTCCGCCAGAGGAGAGTGGCTTGCGCCGGCGCCACGTTTATCCTCCGCCACCAGCTGACGTTGCCAGCGTGAAGCCGACCGACCCGCAAGCGAGCGGCGACAAGCTCGACCAGCTAGACCAGAATAATGATTCTCGCCCCGTGCTGCTGAAGCGCCCAAAGACGGCGTACACCGAAGCTACAGAGCGAACGGAGCAGACGGTCCCGCACGGCGTCACGACGTGGGGCGACGGCATCGGTGGCGAGCTGAATACGAGTATCAGCCCGCGTTCGTCCTTTGACGAGGACAGCCCGTACCCTGAGGTGCGCGCGGCCGTGTCGAACCTGGACGACCCGGAGATGCCGGCCCTCACGTTCCGCGTGTTCTTCATCGGCATTCTCATGACGATGATTCGCGCCGCACTCAACACGTTCTTCCGCCTGCGCCCACCCGCACCGTATATTGCGCCGACGCTCGTGTGTTTCTTCGCGTACCCGTTCGGCCAGCTGCTGGCGTGGATCCTGCCGATCGGCGAGTGGAAGCTGCCAAAGTGGCTCGGCGGGTTCACGTTCGACCTGAATCCGTGCTCGTTTAACATCAAGGAGCACTCTTTGATTGTGGCGATGAGTGACATTGGCGGCAATGTGTGCGGCGTCGTCATCTCGATCGCGACATTGAAGCGCAACTACCACATCAGTCACAACGCAATGTTCACGATCTTGCTCTGTATCGTGACGCAGGCAACGGGCTCCGCATTTGCGTACCTGCTGCAGAGGAGCGCGGTCCAATCTGCGTCACTCCTCTGGCCCGAACTGCTCGGCACGACGACTCTGCTGAATACGCTACATGCGGATAGCTCGGACGGCAGGGGCATCAGCCGCAAGAGGTTCTTCGGGCTATCGGCCCTCGGCATGTTCCTGTACACCCCAATTCCGGCGCGGCTGTTCTCAGCAATGGCGTTCCCAGACTTCCCGACGTGGATTGCGCCTCACAACATTACGGTGAACCAAGTCTTTGGCGTCGCGACCGGCATGGGTCTCTTTCCCGTGACACTCGACTATACGCAAGTCATGAAGATGGCGACCCCGTTCTACATCCCATGGTTGACGGCGCTGAACATCTTCCTCGGCTGGTCGCTGTTCTACTGCATGATCGCTCCCGCGCTGTACTACACCAACAAGTGGTTCACGGGGTATATGCCAATGTCGAGCTCGCGCATTGCCGACCGCTTCGGGATGCCCTACAACGTTACCCGCGTGCTGCAGGGCGACAGGTTGAACGAGGAGGCGTACCACGCCTACTCGCCGATCTACTTTGCGGCATCGTACCACGCAACCCACCTCATGGCCTTTGGCGTTGCGACAAGTGTCCTGACGCATTTCGCAGTGCACCACGGAGCGCACTTCTGGCGCTGCCTTCGCAAGAAGGGCGACGAGGAGCCGCCCGATGTGCACGCCAAGATGATGCGTGCGTACAAGGGTATTCCCGGTTGGTGGTTTGGCGTTCTGCTCCTCGTATGCTTTGTGTGTGGCATCATCGGCGTGGAGGTGTACGACACGGAGCTGCCCGTGTGGGGTGTCGTGCTTGGTCTGATTCTCGGCGCGCTCTTCGCGATCCCCTCCACCTTCATGGCAGGAGTGACGACCTTTACGCCGCCCACGAACGTGATCTACGAGCTCGTCGCGGGCTTCCTGTGGCCCGGACGACCGATCCCGCTGCTCCTCTTCAAGTCCCTGGGGTTGCAGACCGTCCACGCCACGGTCGGCTTCACGCGCGGCCTCAAGCTCGGGCACTACATGAAGGTGCCCCCGCAGGACCTGTTCATCGTGCAAGTCATCGGTCTCATCGTGTGCGTCCTCGTGAACGCGGGCATGCTGGCGTGGGTTCCTCCCTGCGACCAGTGCACGTTCACGACGGCCGACTATTCTGCATCGGTGATCTGGGGCGTGATCGGTCCCCGCCGCCTCTTCGCCGCCGGAGCACCATACAGTTCCCAGCTGTGGGTACTGCTCGCCGGCGCCCTCCTCCCCTTGGTCCTGTACTATGCGCGCCGCCGCGCCGCCGTCCTCACCCACCTCCCCGGTGTCAGTGCGCCCTGCCTCGCCTCGGTCCTCAACGCGCTCGGCGCCATCAACGTTCCTCTCATGCTCTCCAGCGCCTACTTCTGGCCCACGGTCAGCTTCATGCACGTTGCGACCTTCACTGCGATCGTGTTTGGCGCAAACTACTACACGCGCCGAAGACACACGCGCTGGTGGATCAAGTACAACTATGTCCTTGGCGCCGGGCTCGGCGTCGGCTGTGTGCTCGCGCAGATCCTGTGTTACCTCGTCTTTGACGTGAAGGAGATCAGCGTCAATTGGTGGGGCAACAATGTGTGGCAGAACACGGCGGATTACAATGGCACGGCGGTATCGAGGAGGGCCCCGAAGGCTGGTTTCGGACCGAGTGTCTTCCCCTAGTCGCCTCGATCATCTTCAGCAAACTTCATCTCATAAACCTATCTTGACATTCCGACTTTTACATTCTTGGGCTCTCGGTCTTGTGTATAGCTTACTCTCATCAATGTACCACTATGCATTCTCATTCCCAACGAAGCGGCTTTACTGTGTCTAGTTCACAATCGGTGTTCAAGTGTTTCTAGTCTAGGCTAACGTACTGATTCGGCTTATTGACGTGTAACGTGAGAGCGGGGGTGGGTCGACGTGCAGCACAATGTCTGCGTGGGTCTTGGCAGTGGGTCCAGCGGGCTCTAGGGCGAGCTCGACGGAGGAGCCGGGGGATGGTGTGGCCGAGGAAGGTGAACTGTGGGAGGGTGATGAGGCTGTGGCATAGGCTGCGGCTGGGGAGGTTGCCTGGGCTGCGGGGCTTGGGGCGAGGTTTGGGGTACCTCAGCGATCTGCGACGACTGACTCGAATTCGTCTGCCAGAACTTGAGCTGCCTGGACTTGGGCTCATCCTGCAGCTGGCTGCCCCGAGTGTGTTGTTGGGACTTAGGTTCAGGCGGGGAAGTTTGCGCATCACGGTACTCCGCCGAGCTCTGGGAGGATGTCTGCTGGGCAGCCCGAGGTATCAGAAGACCGGGCTTGTCGAGTGCAGCGTGGAGGTGAAGCGCAGCGACAGACAGGTGCGCCAGCGGACTGTTCGAGACATGGGACACAGAATCCAGCGGAGAAGGAGGGCGGAGGGGTGGAGGTGTCTGCTCCTTCCGGCGAACGCGCGCTGGCATGTGCACCGCTGAGCTCGACGGGGCGTGAACGGAAGAGTGCTCTGGGGTGATTTCCGCGGAAAGCGCCTGGGTTTGTGACATCAATATCGAGGCTTGAGCCGGCGGCGCCGGGGATGGCGTCACTGGGAGCGAGGGCAGTGTATGTGTCGATGGCGCTTCAGCCGCTGGTTCTGGCGCAGGTGGTGTTTGGAACGGAAGATCTTGAAGCACCGGTGCATCGTCGACTAGAGGAGCCGGCAGGTGCACTACCTGCGCTTCCGGGGCCCTTGACGGGGGGTACAGAGACGCCGGAGCCGGCGCAGCAGGACCCATTGCCTCCATCGCTTGCGGTGCCGGGAGTTGCACGAGTTGCGGAGCGAGGTCCTCCACAGCCAAGCTTCCTGTCCCCATTGCTTGCGGGGGCGGAAGTTGCACGGACTGCAGCGCGAGACCTTCCACAGCCGTGTTTTCAGTCACCATTGGAGGCTCTAGAAGCTGCAGAGGTTGCGCAGGGGCTTGTGCTGCTGGGACCTCCGTCGCTCCAAGTTGCGACACAAAAGCAAGTGCCGCCGTAGCTTGAGACTGCGCCGCAGCCGCAACGGAGTCCGGAAGAAGCGGATCGGCACCGTGGGGCGCAGCGGGAAGCACAACAGGGAGTGCCGCATCTGCCAGAAGTGAGAGCCCGGGCCATGGACCGAGAGCTGGAGGCGGTCGCCAACTCTACTGCTGACCTTCGAGGGCTGACCCCATTGGCAACGCGGGGTTCACTGCACGATACAGCACCAGGTCTGGCACGGGCGGAGGAGTGACAGCCGGCGGAGGTGGCATGGGCAGATCTGGCACAACGAAAGAGGGACGGTGCCACTCGCCTGCCGCAGGGGTATCAGCAAAGCGCACGGACTTGCCGCTGGAGCGTGGCGTGTTGGCCACGCGCGTCGAGGCCTGAGCAGGTGTCACTGGTGCGGTGATGGTTGGCGGCTGAGGAGGCGTCACATTGATTGGGGGCAAGAGAAAGCTCAACATGTCCCCGGTCGCTTCTGCTGAAGTCGTTTGCAAGGGTGTAGTGGCGATTGAGGACGCTGCCCCAACAGGAGCGTCAGCGACAGCTGGAGGGGTGACTGCCTCAATGCGCTCAAGGCTCATGCCCTCAGGCTGCTCAGGCTCTCCAGTCTCATCCGCCTCGATGTACTCGACCTCAAGGCTCCTGCCCTCAGGCAGCTCAAGCTCTTCAATTTCGTTAGCCTCGATGTACTCGACCTCCCTTGCTTGTCCAGAGGCACCCTACTGCGCTCCGGGTCCCTGAACGCCTGCGTGATTGACGGCGGGTGCTGGACCAAGGAAATCGAACGCATCGCGCATGTCGAGTGGCCAATCGGTCGTGAGGAGGTCGAGAGGGAGGTCGAATAAGTTGCCAGGAATGATCTGCTCCTCCTGCTTCTGCGGTTCTTCTGTCGTGCGCACACTGCTATCACCCCCAGACCCGACACCTGGCGTATTCGGATACTGCCAGGCGCTGGGCGGCAGGGCTGTGTGCCAGACCTGGGCGCGACGGCTGCGGTCGACAGCCGCAGCAGTCATGTACTGGTCAATACGCTTGACGTGGTCGCGCAGCTTCTCCGCAATGCCGGGCGTGAAGCTCATCGTGGACTCGAGAGACGAGAGCAAGTCCGCCATAGCCAGCAGCACGTTGCGCACCTGCAGGTACGTCCAGTGACTTAAGGGCGTCTGGATAACGGAGCCGAGAAGGTGACCCACGCCTGCCAGGTGATGCAGGATGGGCGAGCTAATCGCCTGGATGTACGCTGTCGGAACGGTCGAGAGCGCGTCGAGAAGCTCGCCTGCAATCGCACATCGCTTCTCCACGCTCGCATCCTCCAGACCAGTCATCACCATCTTCACCGTCTGCATGGTCACAATGATGTCGGCCGCCTGGAATCCAAAGCGGTCCTCGTAAACGTTACCGGTCATGGCCTGTGCGCCCTTGAACTCCATTGGCAGCTGATTGTAGTCCTCCTGGATAGTGTCAAGCACCTCCTTGCTGCTTGGGAAGGAGGAGTTGAGTCGCGTCAGGGAGAACAGGCGCCGGTTAACTTGCGAGTCGGTTGGCTCTAGCTTGCGCTGCCGGAGCAAGCCGAGCGCGTGTTCCAGAATGCGGTACAGATCGTTTGTGAAGTTCCAGCCGCGGAGGAAGGACACGCCTGCCGGCTTAGCGATACCGGTCTCGGTGATCTCCGAGTCGTCCCACACTTCTGCAGGGTAGAGAACGTTCGCCTGCGTCTCGCGATGACGAACGATGCCTCCCCACGTGCACGCTGCGTAGACATCGATGGAGTACACGCCCCAGAACACACGCCGGCGCTCCTCGATCTCGGTCACCGGTAGATTTGGCGGCCAGCGATTCTCATTATGGAAGCCGTCGGCGGCACACATAGTCAGGTAGTCACCGAGGTGGACGGAGAGCTGCCTGACCTGACCGTACTGCAGACTGAGAATAGCAAGGATCGCCTTGGCGCGCTTGTAGTCGAAGTCCGTGGCGACCGTGAGATCGGCGGGGAAGGCCGACAGAGAGGCGTCGAAGAAGGCCTCGGATGGCGGCGCATCAGGGGGAAGGGGAGTACCCACGCCGTCACGCATGCGAGCCGAAGTGATCGCGCAAACGGCCATGACAAAGGCGAAGAAGGCACGGTCGCGCTCATAGTGACGGGCGCGGACGCGGGCGGAGAACGTGGGCCAGTGGAAGTACGGCAGGATCGGGTACACGACACGGTAGAAGGTCGACGCAAGCATGTCCACGAGGTCTGGTGTGCCAACCGCCTGGTACTCCCACTCTCGGGCCTCACCTCCGAGGGCCCCGTTCTGGCTCCCCGGACCGTGAGGTGTCGGTTGTCCAGATGCCGAGTGGCCACTCTGTGAGGATGGCTTGGCACCACCCTTCGGTACGGGCTGTTGTTGTCAGTCATGGGACTCGTTAGGGGATCAACAATGCCAGATCCGGGCCAGATCCACAGTAAATCCTCGGAGGGAAGGTGGGCTCCGCCGCTCGGACGACGATCCCTTCCTCCTCCCCGAAAGATCGGTGGAGCCCCCCGGCATGCAACACTTACCCCTCTCCGCTTCACGGGGCGGTTATACGTGCATTCCGACCCAAACGCGGCACAGGGCGCGCAGACCGATGGGTTGTTGGAGGGTGAGCACTGTTCATGTCAGTTCATGTCATGGAAGGTATGGAAGCGGGCCCCGCCGCTGTTGCTTTGCTCCGCTGGAACCAGTTCAGGCGTTCAAGCGTTCAGCAGCGTTATCTGGGTGCCTCTTGGGGGCGAGTGGACTGACCTTGACGCCACCGCGATGGCATCGGTCGCAAGCTCTCTGAGTAGTGTCAGCGTTGTCCACTTGGGGTCAGATCGGCATTGTTCCCTGCGCCATATTACACTTGGATGAAGCAGGCCAATCGGGGAGATTGCCGCGCACAAGTGCGGCCCCTGGGAACCAAACAAATTGGGTTTGCTCACTGTTATGCGACGCCGCTTGAGCGGTTCGGATGGGCCTGGTGCGGAGTTGGACGACGGCGACGAGGAGGGCATGGGCGTTGACGATGTGTGAGTGTTGTTGAGAGATTGATTGCTCGTCAGCTCGGTGTTTGCATGGTGGTCGTCATCAGACTAAGCGTCGCGACCGCGGACGGGAGCAGATGAAAGGGAACTAGTGACTAAAGTGACTCAGTCAATGTTAGTCGACCATGCGGCGCACATTGGCGATAGCACGTTGGCAGTTGGCACATCATTCATTGCTTCGCGCGTCGCAGTCCCTAGACTATGCGACTATGCCTTCGCCGAGCAGACCGAGCTAACGGCCGGTCGGCTACGTTTCCGCATATCCGCATCTTGCCTCAAACAATTGCCCGCACCTCCGCCGATGGGTCCAGCCATGCACGTGATGGGAGGCACGTGGCTTGGGCATGGCGGCGCTTCACGTGACTACCCCTCAGCCAGCAGCGTCATCGGCGGCCTGATGACCGGGCCGATGGCGCTACCATGGTTCAACTGTGGGCCCCGGCGACTAGCTTGCAGCGTTAACCGGAAAGACACCCCGCATCGGCTGCGACAACAATCCACGGATCACGGACATCACCGCCTCTGTCTGGTGTCTCCTGCAACAATCTCGCCTTGCTACTTAACGTCACTTCCTTCCTCGTCATCTCCCCTACACCCGCCAACCAATCTACAGCCTCTTCCCAAGCCACCCAAGACCAAAGAAACCAGCGCCACCATGTCTGACAAGGCCAACATGACCCTCACCCGCCCGACCGAGACGGTGTGGCAGATCAACCTCCAGGCTCCCCCCGACAACCGCCTCACCATCGAGTTCCTCACCGAGCTCTCGGCGACCCTCGACCAGGTCGAGGCTGAGTGGCGCAAGTCTGGCGGCGGTGAGGACGACAAGGGCAAGAACAACGGCGCCGGTGCGCTCATCATTACCTCGTCGCTGCCCAAGTTCTTCTCGAACGGCCTTTCGCCCACTGTCCTCGGCGTCCCTGGCTTCTTCGAGTCCGTCTTCGACCCCGTCATGTACCGCCTCCTGACCTTCCCCCTGGTCACCATCGCCGCTGTCAACGGCCACGCCTTCGCCGGTGGCATGATCCTCGCCTTCTGCTGCGACTACCGCGTCATTAGCAGCGGAAAGGCCATGATGTCGTGAGTATACAGCTGGCTAGCCTCGGGATGAAAGCTGACCCCAGGATGAACGAGATCTTCCTCGGCCTCCCTATGCCCAACTCGTTCGCGACCTGGCTCCGCATGCGCCTCCCCTACCAGGCGCTCCGTGAGACCATGCTCGGCAAGCGCTGGTTCCAGAAGGAGCTCCTCGCCGCCGGCATGGTCGACGAGATTGCCGAGCCCGACCAGGTCGTCCCCAAGGCCATCGAGATCGGCACCCGCGAGGGCGCCAAGGTCGGCGGCGGCTCCTGGGGCGCCATCAAGGTGAGCCAGTACGTTCGACTGCAGCTGACAAACAGGACGGCATGTACCACGAGGTCATTGACGCTTCGCGCAGCCAGCGCCAGATCTGGCGTCCGTTCATGGAGGCCGACGCCTTCTGGGCGCGCATGGAGCGCGAGGGTGTTGCCGCCAAGTTCGCTGAGAAGGCGAAACTCTAAGCGTGCAGCGAGCATGGGGTGCAGTGGAGTGCGGGTCAGGCTCCAGCAGCTCAGCACTAAGGAGATGTCCGCACAATGTGTAAAATCGATAAGAGATAGCAGTATGAATTGTCTACAGCAGTCCAGCCCTAAGCGCCGGTGTAGTAGTGGCGCTGGGTCAGCATCCACGCAACACCGCTCGCTGTCTGTCAGTTCATCCCCGCTGTTCAAAACTCACATCCAATGACGAGAGGTCCAATCGAGGCACGGTTAGGCTTGACGGTGCCGAAGACGAGCCACTCGGAGACAAAGTGGAAGGTCGCGACGCCGAAGGCGACAATGCCGAGGTCGTAAAGACCCTTGTTGGAAATGTCGTACGCGGCGAGCAGGCGGATCGCGGCAGCCATCGCGGTCCAGGCGCCGAAGAGACGGCCAGCCAAGGGGGTCACTGGCGTCAGTTGTCGGAAACAGAGGAGCTTCCTGATTCCTCTCTGAAGACATTCCTTCCGGCGCTGAAGAGAGGAACGCGGCATTGAACTCACTCTGCTCCTCCTTGCCCGAGTAGATCTCCTTGCTCTGCTTCAGCGTGACATAGTTCTGCGCGACATTGTAGATCGACGCGATGCTGGTAATCAGGAGCCAGTAAGGCAGGATGCCGCCTCCGGCAGGGGGCTGGGGGAGGTCTGTCGTCAGCTCAAGCTGCACAAAATAGCTGTCAGCATCATATGCAGTACGTACACGAAGTAAGAGACATGGCGGACGAGAGGACAAGGAAGGTGGACCGATATCAAAATCAGGAACCACGATCGGTGGTCCGATATCTGCCAACTGGACTGGCGCGCTCCGTTCCTGTCCCTGGCTCGCGGCTTGCGGCGCCAGGCGTGCGGGGCCGTTTTGTTGATGCCTTCAGCCTTCCCTGCACTGAAATTTCGGAACCTCCACCATCGTCACTTTGACTCATCCACCGCCCGAGGAACACTCGCCACCATGTCTTGCGCTCAGCCAGACGAGATGATGCCTCGTAAGCTCTTGCGCCCGGCCTTCGGATAACTGACTTCAGGCCGGCGACCCATCAGGCAGCGAGACAAGAAGCTCTGCCACCGCTGTGAGGAGCACAGGAGCCAGTATATCTCTCGGTCGTTGCCGTTCTGCGAGTGAGTCTTGCCTTCCCTCCCTCCTTCCTTCCTTCCCTCTACCCGCATAAGCTTCCTGCTCCATCGACTCTCTCATTCCAGAATTATCGTCATTAGCTGCAGTGGCTACAAGACTGAGTGAGCTAACGCCAGGACTTGCTTCTGTGGAGGCCTCTCGGTACGATGCGGGCGTGATCTGCACGTCGCCCTCACGCCAGGCATCAAGGGTGCCAACGTGCGCCCGCGGCGGCAGTCGAGCAACCTGCTCGTCGCTCTCTCCGGTGGTGCAGGCAGTACGGCGATGGCCAACATGCTTAACGAACGCGGCTACTGGGCGAGGTCGGAGGGCGAGGTCCGCGATAAGACGAAGGGCGAGAAGGAGATTGTCTGGCCTGCCGCTTGGGCTGTGCACGTCGACTTTTCTGCTGTCACTGGACTTGCCTCGCAGACGGAGAGGTTGAGAGCGCTGGCGGAGGGGATGGGACTGAAGTTTATCGCTCTCAAGGCCGAGGACGCCTTCGACCCAACGCTGAGCCGGAGGATAGGGGCTGCGGCTGGTCTGCCTGTCGAGGAAGGTGAGGGAGAGGGGGTAGCGCTGAGCGTCAATTTGGCTGATATTGGTGAGTCTACAAGAGCTAAAGACACTCGGCCTAGCTGACAACAGGCCTGAACCTTCACAGCGCACCCAAGCAGGACCCCTTGGAGGCGCTTCGGGCGCTGCTCGCCGGACTCCCTGCCCCGAGTCGCCCGACACTGCTTGGACACATCCTCGACGGTCTTCTCACGCTGGCCGCCACGACATTGCCGAACGTTGGTGTTCTGCTCGAGGGCGAAACCTCAACACGTCAGGCCGAGCGCGTCATCGGCGCGACTGCTGGAGGAAGAGGCTGGGCTCTCCCGCTTGAGCTTGCCACCCGCCTTCCGCTCACCACTTCCGCCTCCTCTTCTGATCCCTCTGTTAAGGCTACGACGCGGGTAGTCCGCATCAAGCCAATGAAGGACATCACCGTGAAGGAGGCTGCGATCTACTGCCGCACCTCTGGCCTCGAGAGCGTCAACGAGCGCAAGTGGGATGGCACGGTTGGCGAGCCGCGGCGCGATGCACGCGGCAAGGGAGCCTTTGCGTCTATCGAAGCACTGACAGAACGTGAGTAGCTCCAGTTGTCTGGACCGCGAGCTGACAGTACAGGCTTCATCGCTACGTTGAATGTCTCGCACCCCTCGACTGTCAATACCATCAACCGGACAGGGAACAAGTTGCAGTTCGCTGGCACACCCAACAACGAGCAAACCCGCTGCCCATTGTGCGAGATGCCCGTCGATGACTCGGCGACCGAGTGGAAAGCGCGCGCTTCTCTGACATCCCTGCCAGGGCGAGGACCAGAGAGGAAGGAAGAGGAGCCGCGGGAGACGGAGCTGAGGCCGCTCCTGTGCTACTCGTGTTTGACAGCTTTCACGCCACTGACGGCGGCCAAGCGCGACCAGCTTGCTGCCGACGTCCCGCTGCCGCTCTGGGTTGGCCCGCAGGTCGCACAACGGAGAGGCGTCTCGGAGGACGAGATGCGGCGGCAGATCGACGAGTTCATCATTGCGGACGACGAGTAGCGCACTCTCCCACGGCATCTTTTCCGGCCCACCGCCGGCCCATCATCATCTGTAAACCTTGATCCCATAGACCAGTGATAGACGACGCTGTATGCATACGACTGCTTGCACGAAACAGGGGGACGAGGTTCCAGGGGAGTGGGACTGCAACTAGGCCCGCTCCGGAGGGATGTTAGGCGTGGACAGGTCAGGTCGCCACTCAGGCACGGCCCAGGGTCTTGGGTCTCGCCTGGGTGCCCGCTGCCCGCCTAGCGTTCTAGCCCATCCAGCACCAGGGCGAGGGCCTTAGGCTACGCTGCTGATTTCTTTGTTTGTGCACAAATCGAGGTGCCTCCCAGACACGGAGTCATCGCAACACCCGCTTGCTACTCATTTGCCTCCACTCGGCGCAAGCACAACACAACAGCCGACCTGCTGCCGTCTTCATACTGCAACTGCATTCCAGCTCCGTCACACCCCTCTCCATAACGCCGCCATCGACACAGACACAAACAACAACAAACACGGCGTTATCTATACCCTGGCGCACAACATTGCGCTCACCACTGCGCCCAACACTGCGCTCCCCACCTAGGACGTAGCGCCCCCACCATGCCAATCGCGACCCAGACCCAGCCCTCAAGTGCACCGGGGTCCATGGGCCCGCCGCCCATTCCGGTCCCCATGCCGCCCCCGCCGTCACCGAGGAAGAACCTCGTGTCCGGCTTAGAGCGCTCGCACTCCCGAGCCGGACACATGCGCCACGGCAGTACTAGCAGTATCGGGCATTCGAGGGGGCAGAGCTTCTCCTCACTCTCCAGCATCGGCAGCCTGACCAACCTCAACAACTTAGCTGGCGGTAGCCTTCCCTCCCCTCTCGGACAGATGGGGCAGATGGGCCCGCCCGGCCTGCCCGCCATGCCGCCCGCGCCGCCACTGGGCAGTGAAATCGCCTGGACCGAGATCCAGAGCAGGTAAGCTGAGGCTTGGTTGTGATGGAGCTGACTAGCAGGACGTTTTGCAAGTGGTGCGTTTAGGCTTGTCTCCGAGAAGCTGTGCCGAGGAGGAAGGAGCTGAAGCGAGTGGAGGAAGCTCACACACAGGCTCAACACGAAACTTGAGAACCATGGGCTCGAGCCCATGACTTCGCTCGACAAGGACTTCTCCGATGGCGTGAAGCTGATCCAGGTAAGTCCATCTCAGTGCCGTGGGCAGAATACATTACTCTGCCTTATCGCCCGCCGAAACCCCCCATGCTGCGCAGACTTCGTATGTGATCAAGAGCTGACATCAGCTCCTCGAGATCATGTCCGATTCGAGCCTGGGACGGTACAACAAGCGTCCGATCATGCGGGTCCAGAAGGCGGAGAACGCCGCCAAGGCGCTTGCGTTCATCCGCGAACGCGGCGTCAAGCTGACGAACATTGGGCCCGAGGACATTGTCGACGGAAACCTGAAGCTGATCCTGGGAATGATCTGGACGATCATTCTGCGATTCACCATCTCGGGCATCTACGAAGAGGGCTTATCGGCCAAAGACGGACTGCTGCTCTGGTGTCAGCGCAAGACGACGCCCTACTCCGAGGTCAACGTGCAGAACTTCAAGAACTCGTGGAAGGATGGCTTGGCATTGTGAGTGCTCCACACGGAATGTGTGACAACTGTCTGTTTACTGACAATTCAGCTGCGCAATCATCCACCGCCATCGCCCGGAACTCATCGACTATGAGAACCTGAACAAGGCCGATGCGCGGGGCAACACGGCGCTCGCGTTCAAGGTCGCCGAGGAGAGCCTTGGTATTCCGGTGCGTTAGTTTGTGGTTCACGTAACTAACCCCAGCGCCTGCTCGAGGTCTCGGACCTCTGCGACGTTGACGTCCCCGACGAGCGCTCCGTGATGACGTACGTTGCCGAGTTCTTCCACAAGTTCTCGTCCGAGGACAAGGCGGAGACTGGTGCGCGCCGCGTCGAGCTCTTTGCCGAGGTGATGAAGTCGATCTGGGTTGCGCGGAACGACTTTGAGCGCCGCATGTCTGCTCTGCTGGCCGCGATGAACCAGACCCGTGCGGTGTGGGCTAGCGCGACGCCTGCGTCGTCGTATCCCGAGGCGATTGGACAGAAGGACGCTTTCGCCGAGTACAAGCGTACGAGCAAGCGGACATGGGTGCGAGAGCGCCAGGAGTTGTCCCAGCTGTACTCAAACATCCAGACCAAGTTACGAACGTACTCGCTCCGGTCATGGGAGCCGCGGAAGGGACTGAGGCTCGAGGATCTCGAGGCGGCTTGGAAGCAGTTGATGGGTGCCGAAGTTGCCCGGAGTCGGTCGATCAACGCACGAATCAGAGACATCAAGGAGGCGCTGCGACGAGAGTTTGCTCGCGTTGCGGATGGTTTTGTCGCTCGCCTGCAGCGGACAGAGCAGGTGATCGGCTCCCTCAGCGGCCAGCTGCAGGACCAGAAGGGGGTGCTGCTGCGGCTGGCGGGGGAGCTGCCGGCCCTGCGAGCGTATTTGAAGGGAGAGATTGACGCCGCGAACCAACGCTGTCTCGAGGCAAAGGTGGACGAGAACGACTACACGGTGTTCACGTACGACGACCTGGAGTTCGAGCTCGAGACGACCGAGGACGGCTTGCGGAAGAAGCTCGCGTTCATCGACAACCAAATTGTCTCCGCACAGCACACGAACATCACGCCGGCCAAGCTGGAGGAGTTTGAGAGCACCTTCAAGCACTTTGACAAGGACGACACGAACGCGCTGACAGTGTACGAGATGCACTCTGCGCTTGCGTCGCTCGGCATCGTGTATCCCGACGAGGAGGTCGAGGCGATCTACTACCAGCTGGAGAGCCAATTCGGCGCGCTCACGTATGAGGCGTGGCTCGCGCTCCTGGTTGAGATCACAAAGGACGATGTGTCGAGTGCGGACCAGCTGCGCGAGGCGTTCCGCGACCTGGCCGGTGACAAGGGGTACGTCACGGAGCAGGACCTGCGATTCGCGAATCTCGGCCAGGAGACGGTCCAGTTCCTCACGAGCGTCATGCCCGCGATCGATGTCGATGAGGAGGCGCCCGAGCCGCAACAACACGAGTCGGCTCGCAAGCCCAAGTTTGATTGTGAGTATTTCCGGGACGAGATGAGCCGGTGCATGCTGTGGGGGACCGTAACTGACGCCCAGACCACGGATTCCTGGAACAGTCGTTTGCGCGGCGCGGGCTGGTGCCATGAGCGCGAGCGGTGCGTTGAGCACAGCGCTGCGAGGTCCGAGGTTGTATGTGCAATGATGTCATCCATGTTGCAACGAAGTGCGGGGGCACTGGGCATGAATTGCGGGAGAACCACGGCGTTACTCTGGACCAAGCCGGAGAAAGCCTACTCATGCATTGGCGAGACCGGAGTTACAAGATGAGGAAATCAGTCGCGTCTGCGCCGTCCGTCAGACATGGGAGTGGGGGGGTGCGGAAGCAAAAGAATGAGGTGTTTTGGGTCAGTCAGGGTGATACGGATGTCGAGGACGACACTGGTGATGAGCTCAGTGCCAGGGGTAGAGTGGACCCTGGGCGATGACCCAGGCTGAGCGCAAGCGCCACGCCAGCAGCGTCGGACAGACCCAGACAGGCTCATGCCCTGCCTGGTGCGCCTGTCAGGCCCAGAGTCCGCTCACTGTACAGCGTCTCGCTCAGACGCACGCCAGCACTGCTGCCGCGCACTACTCTAGCACGCAGCACACCAGCACTCAACTACTTTGTCTCCATCCATCACCTTTCCTCCTCCCATCCACACCCCCTTCCCACCGTCTTCCCCTCCCCTTCCCCCCGAATAATCAACCATGGTGAGTCCGCTAACATGCTTTGCGTGCATGTGTTGGCGAAAACGGGGAGGAAATCGCGCGCGCCCCGCAGTCGAGATGAGAACAACAGCTAACATTGCCCAGTCGTCCGGTGTCCAGCCCGTATGTTTGGTCCCTACCGCTCGGAAGAGATACTGACCCAGAACCCCCCGTCGACCGCAACCACTGTCAAACTGCATGCTGAACCCGTCTCGGACTGCTGGACGTCTCTCGAATCGCGACGATGACGTTTTCCATCCGCGCGCTCGTTCACTGACCGCACGGCGCTCGCACACAACGTCGCTCTGTCCTCGGCCGCCCCGTGCGCCCGTCCACCCACCAAACCCACCCCGCACGCTCTCCCATAACCCGTTACGCACACCGCCCCTACGTCCGCGCGCCTAACCACACAACACTCATGGTGACCACCACCAACAGGTCCAGGAGTGTCTCGAGAAGTACCAGGAGCTGAAGACGGGCAAGAAGCTCGCCTACATCATCTACGGCATCTCGGACGACAAGAAGAGCATCATTGTCCTCAAGACGTCCGAGTCGCGCGACTTTGAGGAGTTTGTCGCCGACCTCCCCGAGAAGGAGTGCAGGTGGGCCGTCTACGACTTTGAGTACGAGCTCCCTGGCGAGGGTATCCGCAACAAGCTCGTCTTTGTGCAGTGGTGAGTATGACGCGCACACGGCCGAGCGCAGCGAGGCTGTGTGCGGGGCTGTCTGAAGCAATCAAGTTGTGTTTCTGCAATGCGGGCGATCGCCGAGCGGCAGTGCAGCGCTTGATGTCGAGCGGCAGAGCCTGTGTCGGCTCCGACATGCTGCGGCCGCGCGGCCTCTTCTGAGGGAGAATTCGTGCCATTACAGATATCGCAGCAGTCTTCAATAGCGGCTCTCTCTTAGCTATCATTTTTCTGGGCTGCTTAGCTAACCTCCAGGTCGCCCGACGAGGCCAACGTCCGCAACAAGATGATCTACGCCTCGTCCAAGGACGCGCTCCACCGTCGCCTCGAAGGCATCCACATCGACCTCCAGGCTACCGACTATTCGGAGATCACCAAGGAAGCCAGTGAGTTCAAGGCCGAGCGGAGCGCAGCGCAGCTCGGCCCACATTTTCCATTTTCCCACCCTTACCTTCGTCTCGACCCCTCCGTCGAGCTTCTCGCTCGCATAGCTAAAGCGCGTTGATCGAGCACCAGCTAACACACCGCAGTCCTTGAGAAGGCCACCCGCAGATAAATTTAGCCACCCCACCATCACCCCCACCCTTAACTAGCAGTAGCCAGATGTCCTAGACTCCTTGCTGCGGCGAGAGCATGCAACAAGTTGATCTGGAGCGCAGCGCGGTGAGCCACGCGAGCGAAGCGTTTGCAGCGAGTGGTGCGCTCGTGGAGGGGCCGGAAACGTGTGAATCACAGCAGTAGCTCAACTGATGCGCATACTGACGAACTCGTCCTGTTCCTGGCTACACAAGCGTGTCGAGGGTACATCTCACTGGTCTACATGGTACAGAACGCGTCTGCTGAGGAAACATGCTGGCAGTCAGCTTCGAATTCGATACACCAGCTCACATTTGCTAAGAACGTAGAGGGCTGGGGGTCAGCTCTTCGTAGTGGATTACACTGTCATTAGCTATATGTGCCGAAAACTTGAGCTCACAAGTCAGGCTGACGTCAACTCTGCCACCCTAAAGGATAGCTCACCGTCGGCTCTGAGACTGGGGTTAGCTGAACGCCAAGCGATAGAGCTTACGACCGTCCGTAGCTGGGGAGGTCAGCTCTCACACCCGACAATAGCTTACAGAGCGTAGGCTGGCGTCAGCTTTTGAGATCAAGGCGATAGTGAAGCTCACTCTCGACTGATGGGACTGGGGTCAGCTAACAAAACCGCGCTGGAAGCTGACCTAGCCGGGAGATTGGAGTCAGCTGCAGCAATCATGAACACAGCTCACAGTGTCTGGCGCACTGGAATCAGCTTTCTCGACGACTTGAAAGCTTACTCACCATTAAGAGACGACTGGAATCAGCTATGCCAAAGGGAGTGGGAGCTGACTTTTTTGTGCAACTGGGAAGTCGGCTGTGGTGGATGACGAGGCAGCTCACCAGGTGGTCGCGCTGAGTTCAGCTACACTGGAACAGAGAACCAGCTCACCTCTCTCGAAGAGGGACTGGGGTTAGCTTCAAGTCGTAGGCTCACAGCTTACACCGCCCGGAACTGAGGGGTCAGCTACTATGGGGGCACCGGCGAGCTCACCAGGCATTTCTGCGATGCTGAAATCAGCTTTGCAAACCACTCCCGAGCTCACGACTGTGAAGAGACGACTGGTATCAGCCTAGATACTGGTGTGGCAGCTGACTGTTACGCGGGACTGATATGTCAGCTACGGTGAGGGCTCAGACAGCTCACAGAAGCTCGCGAGACTGAAATCAGCTACCATGAAATGTGGAGTAGCCTACCCGCTGAGAGGGGGCCAGCGGTCAGTTTCTCATCTGAACTTCGTAACTTGCACTGCCTGCCCAAGACTGGTGTGGTCAGCTACAGAACAGAGAGATTCGCTCAGCTCACTGGCTAATCGTGAGACTGATGTTGGCTACGGTGAAAGTACGGCAGCCCACCGATTCTTAGCGGGCTCTGGAGTCCTAACAGCCTGGTCATCGGAGCTTACGGCTTTCGGCGGCTGAGGGGGTCAGCTACATTGGCACGTTGGCGAGCTCACAGACCCCGCGGGACTGGTGTTGGCTTCTGACTAGGAGCAATGATGTAGCTCACCGTCCAGGGAGACGCGGAGAAGATCGCTTACTGAACAAAGGGGACCGTAGCGGTCAGTTAGTTGAGTCAGAGTTAGCTAATCCGGTCCGAGGCTCTGGTGTCAGCTTTGAGATGGCATGGGCAGCGCACTTCGGATTTGGGCGGACTTCGGACTTGGGCGGACTTGGAGTCAGCTCATGATGAAACAAGTGGAACTCACATCTCGAGGAGAGCTGTGGCAATGAGCTACCATCGGCCCTTTCCTGCAGCTCCTTCATTCGAAGAGGGGGAGACTGGTCTCAGCTAAGGAGGGAAGAGGTCTCCAGCTTACCTTGTAGACTACAGGAAGAACCCGAAAGGCATCCGAAGTTGACTTCGGCCAAGGAGACTGAGGGGGTTAGCTACGTTTTGCGGCTGGATAGCTCACACACCTGTTAAGAGCGACATCATGCGCTTGAGCTCTTGGCCAGTTGACCGATCGACTGGGAGTCAGACAGCTGAACTCAGTGGCGATGGGTCTGTGAGACTGATTTGAGCCGATGTACTTGTATTCACTAGACGGCTGCACGCGGGCTACTGTACCCTACGCAGGTTGAGAACAAGGAGGACTGAAGTCAGCTCCTCCGGACGGCGAAAAGCTCAGCTTCTCACTGCAAAGTACGCTGGTGTCAGCTACAAAGCTGGAGCTACTGAATCTGGAGCTGGGATCTGCTTCGTAGACTAGCTGGGTAGCATGCGCAAATGGTGAGAGCTGGTGTTTAGCTGAGACCCAGCGTGTGTCGAAGCTCACAATGGCTGTAATGGTCGAGGAAGCAGTCAAAACTGGCGCGAAGGAGGAGGGCTTCTGGTGTCAGCTAGGAGGTGAGTGACGTTCGTAGCTCACAGCAACCTTTGGCTTTTCAGCTTACCGCTGCTTGGCAGCCCAAGCCCAGCTCAGGTGTGGCACCGACTCTGCGGTAAATAAGCTGGGTGACGACTATCGACAAGCTCACCGTGGCTACTCCGGGGAAGTGATTGCTTAGTGATGAGGGCTGGATATGAGTTGCTGTCATGGAGTGCTTAGCTCACCCGGTAGCACAGAAAGTCTGGACTAGTCAGCTGTGGGACGCAACCCAGAAGCTCTCACGTCAAGATGTTGAACTGGGGTTAGCTGACTGCCGTACATGTGGCGAAGCTCACAAGGGCGGTTAGCAAAAGTACAGAGAACTGAGGCAGAGAACTGAGGGTTAGCTTCCAGCGCCGGGCGCAACAGCTCACTCGGTGGAGGAAGCACATCTGTCACTGCTAGCTGTGCGTGGAGCATTGAATTATAATATGGTGGGGATGGCTGCGTTGTGTCACATGTCAAGTCCCGTGCTTGCATGGTCAGGTTGAGGCAGTTGTTTGGAGGGAACCGGAAGTGCAAATACTGTGCCTTCACAGCTTCGTTTCAGCTTGACATACGAGTTAAGATCAGCTTACGTTGAGAGCTGATGATATAAGGACGAACCACTGTCTGCAGTTTGGCACTGTCTTCGGTATGCTATACCAGCTCTGCGGGATCGATGAGTATGATGAGTACTGCCATCAGCTTTCCAGACGTGGTCGAAGAGCTCACAAGGATTCTGGGGAGTACGACGTTCATGTGGCGCTTCGAGACAGTTACTGGCATGCGAAGTACTGCCATCAGCTTCCCTGAACGACGATGGTAGCTGACCGTGTTTCTGTAATAGTCGGTGTCGGGGGTGAATCGAGTGTACGAACCACAATCGTTCATGGAGGGCGAAGCTTGCACCGAGCTCTCCGCAGCAGATGAGTCATTCAGAACTGGAGTTGGCTGGCACTGGAAGGTCAGCTCGGTGTTCCTAGACTGCTCAGCTTAACTCACATGTCCGAGTTCGATGGTTCAAAGGGACGTACGCCGTCACGCCAGGAGGTGAAGAAGAGGTGTTCGATGGTTGAGAGGACAAGACGACAAGAGGAGGGAGGAAGGAACGTGCAGCAACAAAGCATCACGGGACATCTGTGACGGTGAAGGGGACGCGGAAGCGGGCGCAGTCCGCTGCAGGTGCGTGCCGTGCGAAGGCGCGAAGAAGGGGGCGATCCAGATCGACTGCGCCCTTATTGCGTCCTCGCTGGGCTCACCATTGATTTGGTCCGCTGAGCCTCTCTAAGCTCCTCTAGCAGTACGATACCACGTAAACTCTCAACACGCGCCCAGCATGCCCAGCAGAGGACCATTATGTTCATGCCATAGTTTTACAGAATTACCCGGGTGATTGTGCCACTTGCTCCCATTCACCACCTCCCAACTCTCTGGCCCTCAATCCCCCCCTCGGAGTAAAGTCGCCTCCGCGACACTCCATGCACATTCTGATTGCCCTATCTAAACTCTACTTCGATTGCTGCACGCCGTACCATGCGAGTCCCGCCACGCCGCCACCCAGCACGCTGGCCCAAGCCGGCGAGCTGAAGCGGTAGCTCGCGAGGAACGAACCCGACGCCACGACGGCCCAGAAAGGGTCAGCCGTGAGGGGTCCCGAGAGCGAGGTGCTCTTATCTCCCTCGCCAGAGGAGTAGATGTATCCGACGAGGAACAGCTGCCAGACGGCGGTGAAGACGAGTCCGGAGGCGGCGGCATTCAGTCCGCGAATGATGGCCCGGACGACAGTCAGATCCTTCCAGTTCACGTAGATAGGCAAGAGAGCGAGTTTGAGCAGAATGCCAGTCGCGAAGATACCGATGTAGCCCAGGAAAGCGCCCAGGACCGGCTGGCCCACGGGCGTGAGGGCAATGACGCCAAGGGCGACGGCGAAGTTAAAGTTAGGGCCGGGGAACGCTTGCCTGTTGGTGTCAGTTGATCTTCCTGAGGTGCTCAACTGGTTCGGTGGAGACTCACAGGATGGAGAAGACGAGGAGGAAGTCGCGGTCGGACACGAAGCCGGGAGCGACAACATAGTCCCTCAGCAGGGGGATTACGACCGGCCCGCCGCCAAAGATGATGACGGAGGGGATGAGGACGGCGCAGAAGAAGTCAAAGGCGCGGGACACGTGCTTCCCGGCATGCTTCAGGCCGCCACGGACGCCGAGCGGCACGGCCAGGAAGAGCACGAAGCCGAGCAACAGCGCACACGCCACAGAGGTCGGGATCACTTTGAACTTGAGCGTCTCCTGCGCTGGCTCCGGTGTCGGCTCGGGCGCCTCCTCCTCACTCGGGGAGGCGCGGGGCCGCAACGACGTTGAGCTCACGTTGCCGATACCGTTTGAGACGGAGCGAGTCGAGCCTGGACGTTCGTGGATCGGCGCAGGGGCTGGGACGGACGAGACCTCGGGCACGACGGGAATGTCGGTATCGGACGTCTTGCGAATGGAAGCACGCTCACGGAGAGATGCGTTGTCGGCGACAGAAGCTGTGGGCGAGCGTCGCTCCGGGATCGGCTCGAGAGGGATGTCGCCGTGCTGCTGCGGGTGATGCTCGTGCTTCTTGACCAGCTTCTTGGCGGGGGTGATAAACCACTGCCGGCGGAAGTCCCAGAGCAGTGTCGTCAGGCCACCCGCGACAATGAGGACGGGATACATCCACGGCGCGTGGTAGCAGATGCCGAACGAGGCCGAGAGCCAGAGGATGACGAGCGTGATCTTGTCTGTCGCTGCGGCATGACCGAGCTGCACGGCCGCGAGAGCGATGAGACCGACTGCTGCCGCGTTCAAGCCGGTCAGGAGCGCCATCACGATGGCTGGGATCTGATCCGGAATCCGTCCAACGCCATAACCCAGAATACCCATGCCGATCGCTCCGGGCAGTGACCAGAGGAAGAAGGCGAGCAGACCGGCCAATACGCCGTGACATACCACCGCGATCGAGAAGGCGAGCTGCGTGCTACCTGGTCCCGGGAGGGCGTTGCCGAGCGCAAACAGGTCGAGGAACACAGTCTCGTCGACCCATTTCAGTGTCTGCACGAAACGTTTCCGGAGGATGATGACGTGCACGCCGGGACCGCCGAAGGACACAAAGCCCAGATCCCAGTAGTGCTTGAACACCTCCTTGAGGTGGTAGACGACGCCCATGGTCGATCGCGTCGTGTCGCTCGTGCGAGTCGGGGGTCGGTCTTGTGACCACGCAGGTCGTGCTAAGTGCTAGCGATGGCGACGATGAATGGGATACGAGCTATTTGAGTGTCAGATAACAGCGGCGAAGGACACACGTGCGTGAGAATATCTGCGGGAAAGGATCTCGACCGCGGCCCTTCTTATGCGTCGCGATGTGCTCAAAGCCCGGGCGCCAAGACATTGCTACCTCAGTCGTGCCTCGTCACAAGACTGGAGCGTACGGTTAGTCGCGAACGTTTCATCATATGGCGTGCTTCCATTCGCTCGCACGGAGCACCAGCGAGCCTCCGCGGCATTTTACATCGGTGAATTTCACGCTCTCCACCACTGCCAGCCGCTTATCTCGCGTCCTCTCGGCGCCCGTGAGAGCTGCTGCACGAACAAACCTGGCCACCGTCGCCGCACCTCACTGCCCATGTGCTTGGCAGCATGCATATGTTACCAGCTGCTCGACTCAATCTCGGATCCGAGTGGGACGTGCGGTACTATCCTCCAATGAACGCAGCCACGCCTAACATCTTCTTGCAGACGGCACCACGAGACGCGAGACGCAAAACAGACCGTTGGAAGCCTCTTACACGATGGCCGGCAGCTCGTCATTAGCGGCGGCGCCTGAGAGTCAGAGGCGGCTACCAATTTCACCGGATCCCTGTTGCGTGAGAGCAATGTAACGTTATCGACGGTGAGCTGACCCTCACCCAGGACGGATCTAAGGTGAGAGAGTGAGTATGGTGTGCATGAGCCTCACAGACCGAGCTCTCTCCTGATCTCCTGCAAACTCTTGCAAACTGAGTGCGGGGCACCTGGCCACGAATTGTATGCACGAACTCGACCCTGAGCGTAGGCGGCGAGTTTCCGCAAGTGTCGGCGTTAGCGGTGCGAAAATTATGCCACACCGACCCAGCGCGTAAATCCGATTTCGGTGGTCGACCACGTGGTGACCCTGGCTTGTGGGCCAGTGCTGGGCAGGCAGCTGCAGCAGGTGAATCTTGACTTGGCTGTCGAAGTCGTCTTCCCATCCATCAACTACCAAAAAGTGAGACCCGAGCGCCGGCAACGACGACGCCACGACGAACGACGAGGAACGACATGGAGCTGACCTAGCAGTGCCCGGTGTTCGCGACGTCAGCGCGGAGGACTTCATCAAGGCCTACTCCAGCCACCTTAAGCGTTCGGGCAAGCTCGACATCCCCACCTGGGTTGATGTCGTCAAGACCGGCCCCCAGAAGGAGCTCGCCCCCTACGACCCCGACTGGTTCTACGTCCGTGCCGGTGAGTACGACGAAAGACAGCAGCAGGAAGGCAGGAAATCGGATTGGAATGGCAGGAACTGGGACCGACAAAAGATGGACCGAGAATCGATCGAAAGTTTTCAGCAACCCGACCGTCTCGACAGGGTACATGATGGGAGCGCGCAGGATGAAGAGAATGAGAGACGACGTGCGAGGGATCTGGATGACGACGATGTAGAGGGTGGAGAGGATTGTTGGATTTGTTGGACTGCGACAGAAGTTTGGTCTGGCTGGGGCGGAAGTTGAATGTGGAAGGAATTTTGGTCACGCGCTGTCGACACGACCTACCGACCCGAATGCGAAGAACGATACCGCTTTTTGTCAACGATGCCGAAGGCTCTCGCCGTGTTCCTGCCGTTGCTCTGAGAAGAATGCTTCCTGCTGTCCGAAGCAGATTACCTAGTGCACAGCTAACCCTCCAGCGGCCGTTGCCCGTCACATCTACCTCCGCAAGCACGTTGGTGTTGGTGCCCTCGCCAAGCTCCACGGCACCAAGCACCGCCGTGGTGTCAAGCCCGGCCACCACCGCGACTCGGCCACCGGTGTCGAGCGCAACGTCGTCCAGGCCCTCGAGAAGATCGGTGTCCTCGAGGCCCACCCCGACGGTGGACGCAAGATCTCGCAGGACGGTATGCGTGACCTTGACCGTATCGCCACCGCCGTCCTCGAGGCTCAGCGCGAGGAGGAGGAGGAGGAGTCCGAGGAGGAGTCTGAGGAGGAGGCCGAGGACGACGAGTAGACGCCTGTCTAAGTCATAGCGGGTACTTGGTCATGGATTCACTACATACACTGTCTTTTTGGAGCGCCATTTTTGGGACTAACGGGAGCGATATGAGAGATTGTGCTGGTGCTGCGATCGGGGGGACAGACTCTGGAGGTGTTCTGAGCGTTGTCGAGGCGTATCGTTATCATTTGCGTGCCCCTTATCTTGAAGTCAGATGCGATGGGCGTGTAGAGTGCGTCATGAGTTTCATTTGCGCACGAGCGTTGAGCAGAAAGCGGGGCATCAGTTAGCCTCCACGCGTGCCGGTCGGCACCGCCCGCATCGGGTTGCGGCTTATTGACACCGCACTATCCTACACGCTTCTTCACTTTCTGCATTGCACCATACCCCACGTCCATTCCAGAGGCCCAACAGGCTTACACTAACCTTCATATCACCCATCATCGGGTTGACTAACACACTCCTTACATCAACACATCGCAGTGCGATACCACAAGCCTACACAGGAGGCTCACAATGAAGTTTCTGTCCTGCTTCGGCGAGAAGCAAAAGACTGCGCTAGATGAGGATGCCCTGCTCGAGGGGCAGAAACCGGGATGCGTCTTCTGCGGCGTGACTAGGGAGAAAGGCTTCGATATCATCGAGGAGGTGCGTGGCTCTGCTCTCAGCTCGCCGCAACGAAGAGACCTCGGCGTGGAGAATAGGCTCAGCTATAAGGCGACCGGATAGCTGACGCACAGGACGAGGAACTCATCGTCTTCCGCGATCGCTGGCCAAGGGCTGCCGAGCATCTCCTGGTCATCCCGCGGAAACACGTCATCAGCGTCGTGCCGGAGCTCACGGCGCGAGACATCCCCATGAGTAAGTGACCTAGTGCCCGAAGCAACTCTCGGCCTCCCATCTCCTGTCTGTCACCGTGGGCCAGTATTGACGTGCAGTTGAGCGAATGGAAGCCCGTGGCCGCGCCCTCCGCCCCCAGCCCGGCGTCAAGACGGGTTTCCACATCCCGCCCTTCTCGAGCATTCATCACTTGCACATGCACGTGCTCGTGCCCCCGTGGCGACCGCTTGGCAAGGTGCAGTACCCCGTCCGCGAGGGGGAGGACGGGGGCAAGAAATGGACCTGGTTCGTCACGCCGCAGCAGGTCGTGAGCATCCTCGAGAATGGGGGACGGGTCGGTCTTGGGGCACAGGCTGGCAAGAAGCCATAGTCGCCTCGCGGTCTCGATGGCTCGTAAGCCGACCTACGATGCCCACAAACCGCACACACACTCGTTCTTCCCTCTTCCCTTTGTTTAGACTTGTTTAGATACACCTTGGTTTATAATGCAGCAGTAGATTACACGTAGTGGTACATCTCGAGACGTGGTGTATAATGAAGTACGGAAACGGGAGCTGTAGCTGAGCTGCTGGTCTAGGATGAGAAGGAAAGGGGTCAATAAATGGGTCACTGTCACTTGCCGGCTGTGCTAGCGTCGCGAGCGCTATCCCAGAACGTGCAGGTTCTTCTTGGCCTTCTTGGCCTTGCGCGCCGTCGTCTGCTTGTTGAAGTCGCGCCAGCCGTCGACACGCGCCTCGCGGTTCTCTGTGGTTGGATCAAGAGTAAGAAGAGTGATGACGGTAAGCAAGTTAGGAAGTCGAAAGGGGGAACATGTGTGTCAGCATCGGTTCTCTCACAAAAACAAAAGACGGGGCGGGCAGTAGCGGCGACCGCCGGCGCAGACGCAGAGGCACCCGGGGCAGTTACGTCGGGCGCTGCGCCGTTTGCGCGCTGGCTCTGGACTCCTTGCGCTCCGGGTGGGCTAATTCCTGTTGTATCTGGTCAGGGTACGCCCCATGGATGGCCTGCAGGCCTGCCAGCTCACGCTGGGTGGAGACACTCACCTTCCCACTTCTTCGCGTCCTCCTGTTTCCGCTTCCGCTTCGCAATCTCAGCGTCCTTGCGCGCCTGCTCCTCACGCTCGTTCACGTTGACGAGATTCTGGCGTCTGGCTGTCAGCTGGATCTCCGTGACCGCTAAGCTCACTGTCGCTTGTCCATCGCGTCCTCGATAAGAATCTCCTTCGCCTTTGCGCGCAGCCGTATCTGATACGGCGGGGACAGGTTTGCGAGTCGCGGATCGCTGTCCTCAATACTCGGCGTGTAACCCGCACCAATGATCCTGACGTCAGCACCATACCATCCTGTGAGCACGCACGACTTGATCACTTGCGACCGCGCGAGTTTCATGATGGAGTTAATCTTAGAGCTCTGCGCCTCGTCCGACAATTGACTCTCAGCTTTTTTAAGAAGATCAAACGCCTGTAATGTCAGCTCGGGCTGTGTGCTAGAGAGCTCACCTCTGGTCCCTGCTCGTGCTTGAACTTGTCGGGATGAATCATCAGCGATTTCTTACGATACTGCTTCTTCACTTCTGACTCTGTAGCAAAGGCAGGAAGGTCGAGGATATCGTAGGGGCTGTTATGTCAGCGCGCGTCGAGTTGAGATGGGCTTACTTGAGCTTGAACGCCTTAAGGATGCGCTCCACCTAAGTACGTCAGCAAGCGCACGATGTGATCAACTAGAAATCCAAAAACCTCACCTCCGCCTTCCTAGGGGCATCGCGATCTGTAGTCGACATGGTGATTTGTTGGATGAGATGTCGGTGGAGACCTTTCGAGATGAGGTGAGCGCGCGATCAACATTCGGCGACTCAGTGGCAAAGGCACCGTCAGTAAGGTGCGGAAGCAAAGCCACGCGGCGAGATTGGCTGCAGTCTTGTTCCCGCTCGCCACCCAACGACAGAGCCTTCACTGGGTTAGATCAGATCGGCAGCCATTGTTCATGTGTGCGTCGTGACTTGTACTCTTCACCAACTCAACATGGCCGGCGATGCGTTCTTCCTCAAGAAGAAGTCTCGCCCACGCCAGCTTGGCGCGGCCAAACCCGGTGCTGGCGCCGGTCCGTCTCGCCCCGTTCGCCCACGACCTGCGACGCGCCCGCCCGCGAAGCTAGTCGGCCTCGCGGCCGCCAAGGCCAAACAAGAGGAAGAGGCCAAGGCCGTCAAGGCCGAGAACGTCGTCGAGATTCAGATCGTGTCCGCGGAGCCGGGATCGGGGTTGCGCTACAACCTGATGAAGATGAACATGCTCCGAGATGTCGACCCATCCCAGATTGCGTCGCCAATGTTGCTCAACCGCAAACAGCCAGGACCGAAGGCACCACCGCAATTTGCGCACGACGCCGAGGGCAAGATCATTGGCCGTTACGTCTATGATGAGAACGGAAAGCCTGTCCTAGACGACGAGGGCAAGCCGAAGATCGAGATCAAGCAGGAGATGGACATGTCCCTTGTCGGTACTGCGCCTGGCCAGACCAACAAGCGCCGGGGGAAGCGCAACACCAAAGAGGTCTTCCATCAAGATCTCGAGGTCATCAAGCTCCGACGTGAGGAGGCAAACCCTTGGGTCTTAGAGGCGAAGAACCCCACCGAGGGATCGGAGCTGCCAGAGTTCTGGGTCGGACGGATGCAGGAGCCGTCGACGCTCCCAACGGTTCTGCTAGTGAACGAGGGCGAGGGCGCGACCTTCACAATGGTCCCTATGGGGCGAACGTACCGATTCGACCCGCAACGGCGGTTCAAGATGCTTGACCCGGATCAGGCAAATCGATACGTTCGTGTCGTCATGGTGCTCAACTGCTAACCGTTCACAGTTCGAACTTCAGGACAAGCATCACGTTCATGACCGATGGGGACTGCGCACCGATGACACTGGCAACCTTAAGGTTGACGAGCAAAACTTCATCAAGAACAGTAACCGCGTAAAGCGCTTCGAGGCCAAGGTGGAGGAGGTTCTCAGTTTGCCTGGCGAGGAGATGAAGCCCTCCTTGCGGGCTAGGAGCCAACCGAAGGCGGCCAAGGGCTATTACGACTCCTCCTACTTTGATGATTACAAGGCGGAGAACCGCCAGATGGGTCGAGCACTGGAAGGCGGTTTCGACGAAGAGCTCGACTACGACGTGAACGAGGACTTCCAGGACGACGAAGACTCGAACACATTCTATGTCAACCGCGAAGAGGAAGAAGAGAAGAAGCTCCAGGAGGAGCGACAAAAGGAGGAGTACAAGCTCGCGAACCGCAACGTCGGCGACCGTCCCCAGTTGGAGGAGAATTCGGACGATGATGACGAGGAGGACCCTTTCGCACTCACAAGCGAGGGTCGCCGCCTGCGCCGCATGATGCGGAAGCGAGGTGAGGAAGAGCGAGACCTCTACGGATCCGACTCGGACGACGACTCGGACAGCGAGCTTGAGGAGCTTGAGCGCGATAGGGAGCGGGAGAAGGAGAAGGAGAAAGAAAAGGAGAAGGAGGAGCGCAACGGTTCCCGCGCTGGCTCTGCTCAGCCAGGCGAGCGTTCCAGTAACTCTCCGAACAAGAAGGCCATGCCCAAGGCGGGTGCCGGTGCCGCTTTATTAGCGAAGCGCGCGGCGTCGCGCGGTGCATCACCGTCGGTGCGCTCGCGTGCCGGCTCGCCCTTAGCTCGCGGCTCTTCTCCCGACGGCCGTGCCAGCTCCCCTGTCGGCCGCGCTGGCTCCCCTGCTGCTCGGGCCGGGTCTCCTGCAGCTCGGGCTGGATCTCCTGCCGCTCGTGCCGGGTCTCCCGCGGTGCACGGCAAGCGCAAGGCGACCGAGTCACCCATGCGCGACACTCCGCCTTCGACCGGCGAGGACGGGCAACAGAAGAAGAAGAAGAAGTCGAACCGTGGCTCGGCGACTCCAGTGCCCGAGTACGAGCCTTTCCCTGATATGCTGACGCGTGAGGAGGTGATCCGGTGGTTCAAGCCGCGCGGTTCGGTTCACATGAAGGATGCTGTCAACGCGTTCATCCCGCGCATCAAGAGGGGCGCGCATGACGTCCAGCAGAAGAACCAGAGCCTTCTCCTCTACTACATTAGGCAGATGACGATGGCGACGGATCCTGGTCAGGGCAAGAACAAGAAGCTTCAGCTCAGGCCAGAGTACAACGTGTAGAACAGTGTAGTAGACTTGTCCAGATGTCATCCGAAATACTTGTACTGTGCTTGAATGACTCACTGGGTGGAATTCGTTCTGCACTGTTGAGTTCCTCTTCTTACTTCTGCCTCTGAAAGTCACCATGTCTAGAATCCTTGGGCAAGTGAAGAAGCGCATCTCTGCAAAGAGCTCTACAAACAAGGCTTTGTTCGGAAGGACACAAAGAGGATGGCTTCTGATGCAAGAAGAAGCATGCCCTGATAAGCTGATACCTACGACCTCCACTTTGCCTCTCACGTGCCATTAGGAAGGTCCTTTGCCGCACCGTCATTTCGCAGCAGACTTGTCAACAACATCATTCTCATTCCTCACCCGAACGACATGGCGGTGCTGGAAGAAGTACCGGACGCCGAGCTGGCCGAGATCCGGCGGCGTGTCAAGATTCCTCGCGCGCCGAAGAACAAGAAGATTCCACTTGCAAAGCCCTCTACCACTTCAACGGGGCAGAAGCCGCTGGTCGACCTGTCGCTGGACGACTTGAAGGCTGCCGGCGTGCAGTTCACGGAACTGCCTGATGGCGAGCAGTTTGTGGAGGAGGACTCGGCAGACGAGGCCGACGACGAGGACGACCCCAAGACGGACGAGGAGCGCGCTCTCGAAGCATGGTGGGACGAGTTCTTCGACTCGATGATCTACACCGTGCCCTTCTCCTTCCTCTTCCTCATGCTTGACATGTGAGCTGTCTTGCTGAATTGGAGCTGATAGACAGCCTCACGAATCTCAGCTACGACAACCACCCCGACAAGAAGCACTATGCGCAGAACTACTTTGTCGCGCTCATCAGTGAGTTTGCCCATGGAAGTGCACAACTGATCATCACAGCCATCGGCATGATCGTCTTCTACAGTGAGTTTGGCCAGCTCTCCGTCAAGGGAGGTGAGCTAATGACAGCATTACGGCACGCCTCGAACGAGTACATGCGCGCAGGCATGCTCCTTGCGTCCATCGTGTGCGGCTCCCGTCTCATCTGGATGGTGAACAAGGCGGGGTGGTTGGACGTTATCCAGCAGGCGCCGGCGCTTGGCACAATCTGGATCATCACGATTGTCCAGCTTCCACTGCTCCGCGCCCTCATCGGTCTCGCCGTCGTCTCGGCCTGGGGATACTGGGCCGATATGAAGCTCACTCCTTAAGTGTACTCTGCCCCATAGTCCTGATGTCCCTAGATCATGTCATAGCATTACAACTACTGGTTACAACGTAAACTGCTCGAGGGCAGGTGAACTGCTGATACTGCTTCTTCTTTATTACTTCGGAGTAGTACCTGATTCAGTCAGCTATCGAGCTCCGAAAAGTGAAAGCTGGATTGATCCCTCAGTGTAACTATGAACTAAGTTCCCTCATCGCTCGGAACGATGGCGCCCCCTCCGTATCCGGACGGGCCAAGACGGTCGCCGGGAAGGTTGCTCCATCTGGGACACTTGGTCCCCCGACTGGTGTACATTGTGTAATGGGAATGGGTTTCTTCTTAGGGACCAGAGGCCAGCTGCGGGGTACTCACTCTACTCGTCTAGGGTGCCGGAGTCGAGGCCTTGCTCGGGCTGGGCGGAGCAATAGAGGCACTAGCTCTGTCTCTCTTCTTGTAGTTCGCCCTGGCGTTGCGCTTCTTTGGGGGCGCATTCGGGTCAAGGTTCTTCTTCCAGCCTTTCTTGGGTCCGGGCTTCTTACGCTCCTCGGGGTTCTTGGGAGGACGACCGCGGCGCTTCGGCTCGCCGTCTGCGCCCTCGAGCGCGCGACGCTTCGCGGCTGGTCCGTCCTGCTCATCCAGACCGAGGAACTGCTTACCAAGGTCGGCAATAAGATCCTGGTGGTTGGGCTGAGCAACACGTCTCGAGGCCTGCAGTTCCTGCCACATGTAGGTCATGTCGTCCCAACGCTCCAGGTATTTGCGGAGGTACGGCTGGGAAGCCAGACGATGGCGAAGAGTGTCGGCCGAGAGAGGGACGGCGGTGTGGGTCGCATTCGCAGTGGGACGAATGGGAGGAACAGGTCGACAGAGATCAGCCAAGAACTCGACAACCATGTCCTCGACGAAGTCGACAGAATCGACGTCTGGCTCTTTCACATCTCCCGCGGCATACATCAGCGTCGCAATCTCACCGCGCATGGAGCCTCGGAAGCCCTCTTCGCGGCGGCGGGACCTGTCGGCACCTGTCTCAGGTTCGTCCTGAGGAACGAATGAAACGGTGCGAAGGTTGCTCTGTTGCTTCGACTTCGACTGGCTGGTGGCTGGACGCTGCCTAGCCGGAGGCGGGGCCGGAGCAGCGGGCTGCGGAGGAGGCGGGGGTCGCGCTTGCGCCTGTGGTTGCGGTTGGGGCTGCGGCGCCGGTGCCGGAGGTTGTTGTGCCGGCTGTGTAGGGGTCGTCGGTGTTGTAGAACCCCCGCTGCCTAACAATGACGGGTGATACGGCGTTGCGGTAGACGGAGGAGCAGGCGAAGTCGGGGATCGCTGGGGCGACTGTGTGGCCTGTTGGGCCGCAATTCGTTGGCGAGCGATAAACGTAGCCTGGACCTGACGCTGCTGTTGAGGGGGCAGCCTGAGAAACAGCTGCTGAGCCTGCTGATGACTCATCGGCTGCGGCGGATTGCCCGTCGGCTTCGCATTGTAAGCAGCGAGCGCCTGCTGATGATGCTGCGACGCGTAGAAGATGGCCAGCTGGGTGATGGTCGCTTGCGACAGTGCCGGCGTCTGCGGAGCCGGGCTTGCGGCGGCAGGACTAGGGGCCTGGGCTGGTGTGGGTACAGCGGTTGAGATCGGGGTCACAGCAGGGGAGGGCCCGGAAGGCGTGGCAACAGCGGGCGATGACGCCTGAGCGACCACAGGTTGAGGGACTGAAGCAGGTGCAGGAGCAGCTGTCGGCGCGCCCGGCACTGGCACAGTCGCTGGAGGGGTCGGAGCAGGAGCTGGGCTGGATACGGCAACCGGAGCTGGGGCGGGTGCAGCAACCGGAGCTGCAGGGACAGCAGGCACAGGGAAAGGAGTAGGCGTCGGCGTGGCGGCAGCGGAAGCTGTGGCCGTGACAGGCGCGGAAACCGGCGCCGGCGAAGGGACAGCCGGCGATTCAGACATCTAATCAAGTCAGTATCCCGCAACTTTTCAGAGAAGGGGGATGGGTGTGGAAGAGTCATAGAAGCCAGGTAAGCACGCTCCGTCAAGGGTCGCAACCGACTCAGCCGCGCACCGAGATCCAGCTCTGGAACACAGAACGTGGTCCGAGAAGCCTTCTCAGGGCCCCGAAAGCCATCCTTAATGTCATCCAAGCCCGTTGGTCTCTTTCCCCAAAGGTAATCAAGCGCCGCCAAGCGAGGGGACAGATGGGCACGGTGAGTCAGAGGAAACCGAAGAGGAATTAGAGAATGGATTGAGCTAAAGTTAAATCCTGTTGAGGATAGAGATGACTGGGATCGCATACTCACAGCTACGATGTTCTATGGACTTCTCGGACGAGGCTAGAAGGGAAAGCGGGAATGCTACGCTGTCAGCGGCTGATCTCACAATAGATGAAAGGGTGAGATTGAAGCATCAGAAAGTGTTTTTGGTATATTTGTTTATCGCTCATGACCTCTCGGAAGCAGAACTGAATACAAGATTTTTCATCCTGAAAACAGGAGAGAGATAGGAAGAGACACTCACTGATTAGTTACTCCAGGCAAGGGGATGCCTGGAGGAGCTGTCGACACAAGGACATGTGCCGTAGCTTGGAGGAAAAGAAAGCGAGAGAGGAGATGGGTTAAATAGCAGTACCAGCAATCATTCACTCAAAGCTGAGCGCTCGCACCCAACGGCGACTATCACCGAATTGCCGCCGTGTGGCAACCTCCACTTGTTTGCCACCCAACGCAATAACAATGTTCTTGCTTTGGCCATCTCGTCATCCAGATTACAACGACTCGACATGGGTGCTGACGGCGGCTCCATTCCCGACAGGAGGGATCTTGTCAAGACCAAGGGAAAGCTGGAGAAGACTGACAAGGCTCTTCTTCGTGAGCGCTTCTTCTATTGTGCGCTGAGCAAGGTAAGCTTCGAGCTGGCGATTTTACTGACGGCAGAAACCCCTTACCAAGCCTGTCGTTCTCGACCCCTTAGGAAAGCTCTACAACAAAGAGGCTATCATCGAGTACCTGATCGACAAAACTGCCTATGGAGATGGGGATGAGATCTGCCCTTACATCAAGAGCGTTAAGGTTAGTCGAGGCATACGGAGCAGCGCTGACTGGTAGGATGTTAAGACACTGAACCTCATGCCGAACCCGGCGCTTAGCGAGGGAGACGACGCGACGTCTGTTTCGCGTGCTCCGTTTGTATGCTGGTTGTCTCTGAAGGAGATGACCGGTGCCGTGCCTTTCATTGCGATCCGCAACTGCGGCTGCGTCTTCAGCGAGGCCGCCGTTCGCGCCATCATCCCCAACCTCGCCAAGGGCCCGGAGTCGTTCTCAGATGGGCCGGCAGAGCCAGTAGCTTGTCCGAACTGCACCAAGCCGTTCGATCCCTCGGCCCAATCGAGCGTCATGCCCATCTACCCCTCACCTGAAGTTCAGGACCTGCTACTCGACGTCCTTCTCGCGAAGCGTGCCGCGGGCAAGTCGAGCAAGAAGCGAAAGGCCGACAAGGGCGAGAAGGTGGCAGAACCTGAGAACGGTGAGAAAAAGGCGAAGAAGGACAAAGCGGAGAAGCGGGATCGGGAAGAGCGAACAGGCTCGGGATCGCCTGCTCCGCGTGCCGGTGCGCAACCGACCGTCAGCCGCAGCGTCCAGTCGCTGCTCGCTGAGCAGGAGAAGAAGCGCCTGGCAGCTCAGGAGAACATGAGCGATGCTGTGAAGTCGATGTTCCGGGCCAAGTCCGACAAAAAAGACGACACTAGTGACTTCTTCGGACGAACGTTCAACAGGGTGAGCACTCAGATCAGACACAGAGTTTGGGCTGACTAGCAGTATGCGGCTTGAGATGTTTTCGTGATAGTGTGTGCGAGTTTTAACTATAGAACGTTGGATATGCGATGTTGTATCACTATCAGCGGATGTTGCGAGGGTTCGGTGGACACGTAAACAAATGTAACGCCTGCGCGGTGGCGGCGATCACACACTAACAACCGACTCAACTGCTATCAACGGTTGACGCTTCGACTCCTCACACACCTGCACCACCATGCTCCCACATTATCATCCGTCCTCGCCCACACCTCGACCAGAGGGTGTGGTGGAGGCTTTGGCGGCGTCACCCCCGATCGCTCGCCGCCGTCGCTTGAACTCCTGCTCATCTGGTGCCGGTCAAATCACTGGCATCGCAGGCTGGCGCCGAGCTCCGCGTACCCGCCACGGTAGCACGAGCTCGTTGGGCATGGGCATGCAGAGTACGCCTGCGAAGAGAGCCAAGAGCATCGACACAATCCCGTGGGACTCGAAGGCAACGCGGAGAACCGAGAAGGAAGCACAGGATGGGTTGCTGGAAGGGCAGATCAACTCGATTGAAGGCAGCGACGCCCAAGAATTCCCTCTGAGTGACAACACCCCGGAGCAGCAACGGTCTGTCGATCCCCAAACTCCCATCGCACAATGGCAGGACCCGCTGGAGACCACCTCTGAGACTCTGTATGAAATCTACCACGACCACGAAGAGCCCTTGAAGCTTGGCACGTCTTCGGCGCCAGTGACGCCCCGCTCTTCGACGGGTGGCAAACGCAAACGCAGTAACGTCGAGCAGACGCCTCGCGGCCGCATGTCACCCCCCACGGCACTCTCCTTCAACACGCATAATGATGATATCGTGTCTCCGAACGACAATGAGCAGCGCACCCCTACAGTGCCGGAACGCCAAGCGTCAGGCAGGGTCGCATCTCCACGGTTGACACCGCGCCCCAAGCTGGACCTCCCGCCCTCCGACCCGCCCTGGTCAAGTACGCCGAGTGTATTCCACGACGAGTCTTTCCCAAAGCCCCGTTACCGCGACACAAGCAGTCCCAGTCCCCCGGAAATTCCGCGCAGGCGGTACTCGTCTGTGCCGCCCTGGGAGTTGCCCTTGAGTGCGTCACCTCCAACACCTCTGCAGCTCGCGGCTCTCCTCGACGACGACTTCAGCTTCCCCTCTTCAGTGCCTCTGCCTGAGTACGATTACAATGCGGAGCGCGAAGAACGCGCCCTAAGGCCCGATCCATTTGGATTCTCCCGCATCGCTGCCATGGTTGCAGGTGAGTTGCCGATGTGTCGTTCCTCGCTGATGACAGGGCGCACGCCGCAAGTTTTCCTCCCCTCATCAGAAGGTGAGGAGCTACCTGTTCGGGCGTACCCTCCTCCCCGCTTCTCCTCGCCACCGACCAGTCCGGCAGATGGCCTCATCAGCACTGAGGCGGACAGCGTGAGGCAGTCGTCACCGCTGCGTGACCGTGGCGCTGCGCCACGCAAGAAGAAACATTACTGGCTGGGCGAGCGGATTTATAAGCGCATGGAGCGTGCGTCCAGGTCTGAATCGGAGTCAGAGACGGACGAGCCTGTTGCAAAGCGAGTTTGCAAGAGCGAGAGCAGCAAAAACAGCAAGAAGACAGTTCTTACCAGTAGAGCCACACCGGAACCCGACCCCGTAAGCGGCACTCGTCGATCTAGCTAACGAAAGGCCGCCGTTGCAGCCCGTGCTGCTCGTATAGCGCACTTCAAGGAGATCGACGAGCACTACAACCTGGCTGTGGAATATGTCTGGAGCTAGCTGCATGCATTCGTGACCTGCAGCCTTCTGTATCGTGCCTCATGTAACACCTGGCCGCCTGCCCTGTTAGTCGTGTGAATTTGCTCCCGTCGCCACCGTTTCGCATCGCTCGGCGCGTCATGGCTTGGCTGGCGACCTGCCCGCCTCTGTGATCGACGCTCGGGGGTCGCCTTCGCTGACGTCCCGTTTGTGATTTCACTTTCGCAACTCCTCAACTTACTCCCCAATCCTTCCTATAATCATCACGCCTCTTCCACCATGAGGCTATCGACGTCATTGGCCTTTGCCGCAAGCGCAACGCTGGCTGCGGCCGCTTGGGACTGCAAACTGGACAACTACGACCTGACGCCCCTCGCTGGCGTTAAGACGGTGACACACGACGTGGACACGCCGCCGAGTACGACGCGGCGCATAGTCCGCATCAACCTGTGCGACCAGCTGGGAAAGGAGGACAAGGTTGCCGACGAGGACCAGGTGGGTGTCTCCTTTCTTCATGCTTTAACTCTGCCTTTCACGGTGGCCTTCCTTGCCCCTCCCTCAAACTCGCTCTGCTGGCCAACGCGGAATGGACTGCAAGCTGACCCCAGTGCCACGGCGATGTGCAGGCGTGTATGCAGGTTGTTTCCGTGAAGAAGGGCGCCGATGACCGGTATCTCCAGGCTGTCCCGTTGTGGGACAAGGACTCGCCATCGCCCGAGGTCGGAGACGTGCGCGAGAAGGAGTGGCAGCTGCGCCTGAAGTCGTCCAAGAAGTATGCCGGGTAAGCGTCCTCTTCCAGCTGCAGCGCTACGATGGGAAGCTGACATCCCAGATTGGAGCAGTACATGAACATCAACATGATCTGCGACCCAGACGCGGGCAACGACGCGGCGCCCATCTTTGGGTACTTCGGCGAAGGGGACGGCAAGGCGACGCTCGAGCTCGCCTGGCGCTCTAAGGCGGCTTGCAAGCGTGATGAGTCGGCCCCAGACGCTCCCTCAGACGGCGACGACGGCGACGGCGAGAAGTCCTCCGGAGGCGGATTCTTCCACACCCTCGGCGTCATCTTCTGGATCGTCGTGTTCGCCCTTCTCGCCTACTTCGTCCTTGGTGCGCTGTACAACTACCAAAACTATGGCGCGCGCGGGGCAGACCTCATCCCCCACCGCGACTTCTGGCGCGAGGTGCCCGCCCTCGCGCAGGACCTTGGTAGCCACCTGTTCAACAACGTCCGCCAGAGCGGCAGTAGAGGTGGATACTCGAGCCTCGGATGAGGGAATGTAGATTGCATGCATCGTCACACATCCTAGACCCTGGTCTCTAGTCATTATATCATACTCATGCTCATGCCGTCTCATCTACACACGGTATCGCGCCGTCGGCTCGGGAAGGGGCACGCTGCCCAGGCCGCCTCCAGCATCGCGCGACGCGACGAGGTTCTGCACCGTCTTCTGGAGCTCGACCCACTCGTTCTCGCGCGGCTGGACGACCTTCTCACTGACGTCGTACACGTACAGCTTGCCGTCACTGCCTCCGAGACCAACCTTGCGGCTGGACGGCGACCTGTCCCACGCAATCTTGTTCAGCGCCTGCGACGAGACCTGCGTCGACACACTCGGCACCTCGACGTCCTGGTTCAGGTTCCACAGGTCAAACTTGCCGCTTCCGTCGACCGAGCCGAAAAGAGCGGGATGCTGCGGGTGCCACTTGACGTCAAAGACGTAGTCGTCGGCAGACTCGAAGGAGTGCACCGGCCGTTCGCTGCCGTGCGCCGGCTTGCCGCCCTTGGCGCGCCAGAGCTTCACGGTCCAGTCCACAGACGAGGTGACGAAGAGGTCGGAGAAGTCGATCGAGCCGGACGACGGGTGAAAGTCGATGCCCGTCACGGGACCGGCGTGCCCGCGGTACACGTCGTCGGGGTTCAGTCCCGCCTTGGCGCTCGCGCGGTCGTACCGGTTTGCCTGGTAGACGGAGCCCTCTTCCGTGCCCACCCAGAAGGTCGCGGTCTCGTTCTCCTCAAAATCCATGCACGTGATTGACACTTCGTCCGTCTTGTTCGTCGGCGATGGCACCGTGAGCAGCAGCGCCTCCTGCGGCTGCGACAACATGTCCGCCTGCCACGAGCAGACCAGGCCGTCGGTCGATGTCGTGATCAGCGAGTTGGCGTTCTGCGTACCGACCACCTTCATAGCGTAGATCGGGTACGTGTGCCCAGACGCAGACAACGGCGTCTTCAGCACCGGCAGGTGCTTAGCGCGCGTGTCCCAGAGCAAAACCTGGCCGGAGTAGCTGCCTCCAAAAATGAGTGTGGGGTGGAAGGGGGAGAAGGTCACGGAAAGGATGTCAGACTGAAGGTTAGCCCAGTAGCGCCAGTGGAACCTACAGGAGAGTGGAAGATGAATTCTGGTCGCTCCAGGAGGTGCAAATTCCACACGGCAACGATTCCGTCGGGATCATTAGGAGCGGACGGGTTGCGGTTGTAGGATGCAACGGCGAGTTCCGGGAACTGATGGGTTAGCAGTAGAGATCCTGTTCACCCACCTTTGGTGACCAGTCGAGGTCGGTGACGGATCGTCCATTCGTCCAGCGGTCGTCGGAGAAGGCACAAAACAGCTTGACCTTCTGTCCCTCACTCTCGTTGCTGCTGTCAGCTGAATAGCGTGTCAGAGAGCTCACAATCCACCGTCAACACCAATGGTGTAGTCCTTGATGTAGTCGTATCCATCACTGAGGGCCCTCTGGACGATCCTAGAGCTTCCCTCGAGGAAGCTGGTGAAGTCGGGCGTGGCGAAGATGGCTTGTCGCTGCTCGTCCGGAAGCTGCTGCAGCTGCAGACTGTCCGTCTTCTCCTTGAGCTCCTTCAGTTCCTTCTCCAGCTGCTTTCGTTCGTCGTCGAGCTCGGCAATGATGCGCGCCCTCAGCTCGTCCTCCGTCTCGCGATTCGGAACATTCCGCCTGTTGTCGAACTCCTCCTCGTCGTCCGACGTCTCGGTTCCGGTCGAGACCATATTCGTCTGGACCGACTTGGAGTACGTCTCCGGTTTCGCCGCCTTGGACGGCATGTCCCACATCTCCGTGTAGGTATCGACATACTCGACCTGGACGGCGACTGATGTTGTCGGCGGAGCGCTTTCCCTGGGCGGTCAGCTACCAATGAAGGGGAGTTAGCTCACTCAGGACCAATCGTCATGGATATGGGACGCGACCCCAGGCCGCCCTCAGAGGGGCGCGCCCCACTTCGTGACGGTGTGCTGGGCACAGACGCTGGCGGCGTGCCGGCATTGCTCTGGAGGGCGGATAAGGAGGCGCGTGACGGTGCACCTGGAGTGTATGGCGACCCGGGTCTGTTAGACGCGAGGAGCTGGTCGACGAGATCGTTAACCTCTGCTTTGCGGGTCGTCAATCCGAGCGCTGGTGACTGCGGACTATCAGCACAGTGTATCTTCCCTGGCACCGGCTAGGGGAGGGTGAGGGTCGTCTGATATCCCAGCGGCGACAACACTTACGTCGGACGGTCCAGCTTCAGCCTGCGCAAGGAGCTTCTGACGCTCGGCACGCGCACGCCGCAGCTCGGCCAGACGGGCCTTCTTCTCCTCGATCTCTTGCTTGCGCCGTTCGCCCATGGCCGGTGGTCGTTGTTGTCGTGACACGACGCTGGACACCGATCGCGTCCAACAGGTCGACGCGTGCGGAAGGCACGTGGCGGAAGTGGAGGTTTCAGCGCATTAGTTTCGACCTTTCCCCAAAGTCTAATGGGAGGCTAATGAGTTTAGGAATTAGCGCGCCACAGTGGAGTGTTCGCGGGCTACTGCGAGCCGATCTGTGCCTGGGAGGTACGGGAGGTGGTGCAGTGACACGCCGCAGCGTGAGAAGTGATGCAGTGGCTTGCACAGACGGGGCGCTCGGATAGACGTCTGATAGTGGGGAGCATGAGGCAGAGAGAGCAGAGAGAGCAGAGAGAACGCCGCACTGGTGGTTGGTGGTCGGCTTTGCATCGCCGACCGGCCTCGGGCTCTCGGGCTGAGTCAGGCCAACTAGCCGAGGTCTGCGTTCATTCGCGGTGGCTGCTCTGGGACAGCGATATCCCCTCAGTCGTGTAGAGCTACGGTGAGAGAGACGGGAGCGGGGGAAAGAGCGGGGCCATGCATCTATTTCGAAGAGGGAGGCAGTCACCAGACCGCGGCGATGGCGTCCACGTTGCTCGCTGCGGGCAAGGTGGGTAGAGGAGAGTGTATGGTGAGAGTTCGAGTTGAGGGTGACAACATTCTCTGCCGCTGATAGGTGAGTCAGTGACGCAATTTCGGAAATCCGCCCGCAACCCCGAACACCCCAGCCAACCCTTATATACCTCGAGCTTCCCACCTCCTCTCCCTTCTTCTCAACAGCTTGTGCCATCTGTCCACCACCAAAACAGCTATCCACAATGGTCCTCGTCCGTGCTCTCCCCCGTGTTGCCGTCCAGCAGACCCGCGCCTTCGCCGCCGTCCGCGCTAAGCACACCCTTCCTCCTCTCCCCTACGCCTACGATGTGAGTCACCGCGATCCGGCGTTGTTGTTTACAGGAGCTGACCATCGCTTCTTTTTATCAAACTCTTCTGCTCTGACCGCTTCTTCTGCACTCTGAACATACTCTGGTCCGCTACTTGACGCTCCTTGATGCTTGAACATACAGGCGCTCGAGCCCTCGATCTCGAAGCAGATCATGACTCTCCACCATGACAAGCACCACCAGGCCTACGTTACCGGCCTCAACGCTGCCGAGGAGAACCTCCAGAAGGCTCAGGCCCAGGACGACGTTCCCGCCCAGATCAACCTCCAGCCTGCCCTCAAGTTCAACGGCGGTGGCCACATGTAAGCTTACCTTTTCCGTGGTTGAGCTGACATCCAGTAACCACTCGGTCAGTATCATCTTGCTTGCGCGGCGCCGTCATGAGTCATGGGAGCATCACGACTTTGCCGAGTTGCCCCTGATAAAAGTGACAGCCGCGGCGCCGAAATCGATCAAACCTTAGAGCCGCGGAGTGACTAACCTTGCAGCTCTTCTGGAAGAACCTCGCCCCCACCGGCTCGAAGGAG
Source organism: Trichosporon asahii var. asahii CBS 2479 (assembly GCF_000293215.1). Lineage (NCBI taxonomy): Eukaryota > Fungi > Basidiomycota > Tremellomycetes > Trichosporonales > Trichosporonaceae > Trichosporon > Trichosporon asahii. The sequence continues at coordinate 851,917 of NW_014040921.1, forward strand.
ACCAGCCCCCCCACCTCTGGCGCCTTCGCCGACCAGATCAAGAAGGACTTCGGCTCCGTCGACGAGCTCATCAACCAGATGAACGCCAAGACTGCCGCCATCCAGGGCTCCGGCTGGGGCTGGCTCGGCTACGACCCCAAGGCCCAGCGTCTCCAGATCATCACCACTGCCAACCAGGACCCCCTCCTGACCCACGCCCCCATCATCGGCATTGACATCTGGGAGCACGCGTGAGTACCCCGAAGCTGTCTCTTTTCCGTCAACTTAGCTGACTCTCAGCTTCTACCTCGACTACCAGAACGTCAAGGCCGACTACCTCAAGAACATCTGGAAGGTCATCAACTGGGCCGAGGCCGAGAGCCGCTTCGGTGCCGCCTCGGCCTAAGCCGTGGCTCATCTGTAGTCCAGCTGAAGAAGTAAATGCAACAGTTGCGAAGTAACGAGAAGGCCGGCGGGCAGCTAGCGGCGAGCGGTGAGCGGGTGCGAACTGGCTCATCAAGGAATGCTGAGGACCATTCCGGACCGGCAGGCGATCACGGCGTACTTCATTTCAGGAGCTCATCGACGGAAAGTTCGAGCTGACCGCAGCGCGCAGCTTGCATAACCCGTGATCGACAGAAGCTACGGCTTCCTCGATTCCTGGCTGATCATGTCCTACTGATGTGCACAGCTGACGCGTGCTGACTGGACTTGCCTTAGGGAGGGGCACAACACACACAATGACGTCGCGACGCTCTCCCGCGGATCAAAAGGATGAGCGCAAGGGGCGACGACGGAAACTGCGTACTGCGAGCCTGACTGTGCGGAGCAAAGTGACGCGCCAAGGGTCAAAGACACGGGGGAGGGCGGAGGATGTGTGTTCGGAGCGAGACTGCGAGGGGGCGAGGGCGCAAGACGCCAGACGGATGGATGAGGACATGCAACGCCCAGGAGAACACACATAAGAACGGCTCAATGCTCACATCGTTTTCTTCTCCCCGTACTCATCTCCATTCACTCATTCACACAATCACTCCCCACGGTTTAGCGTTACGACGCCGCTCGCTGTCTCCTGACTCGTCTCGGAGACAATATCACGACCCTCACAGCGCTCACGACGCCTAAGCTGTCCCGCCGACAGAAGCACCAGCGTCAACGAAGGAGGCTCTCGCCCGCTCCGCCGTCGCCTGGCCCTCTGCCGAGACCTTGTATCGATACACTCGTCCAGCTCCAGAAGCGACTCAACATGCCGTCAAACGTGACTTGGAGTGCGGCTCATGACGTGGGTGCTCCTCCCTCTGCTCTTCCCTCTGCTCCTCCCTCTGCTCCTCCCTCTGCTCCTTCCTCACGCGCCAACCAAGTCAGCCCCCCTGTCCATCCTCTACCACCCCTCGACCTCCCATTGATCACCCTCTGACCAGCTGTGTACCGGAAATCGTAGCTGACCCCCAGACGGCCCTCCTGACCTCCCTCGTCTCCCTCATCCTCTCAAACCGGCGCGAAGTGTACCGCGCCCCGGGCCTGTCCGACGTGGCCAACAACGGCGGCTCGCGCATCAACCAGCGTCTCTTGCTCATGCTGCGCAAGATGTGCACTGATTTCGGGGAGAGGGGGCTCGTCGATGAGCTCGTACGTGCGCAGCAGGCCCAGAAGCCCGGTGGGGGGCGGAAGCGCAAGTCTGACACGGCGGAGGAGGATGAGCGGAAGGTTAAAATTGAGAAAGTCGAGAAACAGAAGGGCGGCAAGGAAGAGAAAGACGAGAAAGGTGGCGTGGGTGGGATGGGGGAGAGAGAGAAGACCAAGAAGGAGATGAGGGATGAGATCCTCCGCGGTGACCACGAGATCATGCCCAAGTTCCAGTACTAGTACAACATGTTCATATGTATCTATGCTCTACAACTCTACTCGGCGTAGTCCTCGTCAGAGGCAACTGAAGCCGCACGCGATGCCGCCTTCGAGCTTGCCCGCGATGATGCGGCTCTACTTCCGCCACGTCCTCGACCCCTGCCGCGCTTAGCAGGAGCACGCTTGCGCTTCTTCGGCTGCACCTCCTCCAGCGGCTCCTCATCCGCGTCAGCGTCCTTAACAGCTGTCGCGGAGCCGGATGCCTTGCGTTTCCCAGCTACCGGCGCAGGCTCGACCGCCTTCATCATCTCGCCCCAATCCTCGGGCTCCTGCCCGCGCGCCTTGGCCTCTGCCTCGCGGAACTCTTTGATAACATTCAGCAGACGCTTGCTAACGTTGACCTGCCGGCGACGGGGGGCGTAGTGCCCCACTCCGGCTGTAGCGTCGAAGAACGGCAGAAGCGTCTTCTGCTTCGCGAGCCCGCCCTTGCCGCGCTGCGCGATGCGCTGCACGATCGGCGTCAGCTCGTCGTCCACCTTTGAGATCGACCAGGAGAGCTCTTCGTGCAGGAATCTGCAATTAGCTAATGTGAAGCGAAACTGCAGCTGGTACTCACGTCCGCAGAGCCTGGAGCCGAGGGAAGCCCCAGTGGAATGGCTCATCGCTCTCATCCGTAGTTGGGTACAAGTACGCCTCGCGCACTTGCGGGTTCGGCCAGTCGGAGAGCAAGAAGATCGAACCAGAAAACCGCTTCTTCTGGAAAGAGTTAGCCTGCAAGCGGAAAAAGAACTCACAAAGTTGCGCTTCCACTTGGTGTCCGCCTCGACATCCAGGTCTTGTCCGCGCTGCACGCGCGTCCACCACTCCTTGAACCTGAGCAGTCCATCAGGGCCAGGGAAGTTCGCGAGCAGCTCCAATGCCAGTACGGGGCCGATGCCGGGAAGGCCGATCGTGTAGTCCGAACCGAGGAGGTACGACAAAGAGATGAGTCTCTCACGCGTGAGGGATAGCTCGCGCTCGACGTCCGTTGCGAGGATGCACTCGGCAAACTTGTTGTCGTTGAAGATGTTCTTGAAGCACTGCGTGCCGCCGAACAGGAACACGTCCGAGTCATCGGTGATGATGCCATCCACGAGCCCGAGTTCCGCGAGCTTAGCGCACTGCGCCTCTGCCTCCATCGGCGCCGTGATGTAAGGGATACCGAAGTGACGCAGTAGGGTTTGGATCTGCACGACCATTGCCTGCGTGATCTCGTCCGAGTCGCGCATGGCGGCCTTTGTTTGCGTGTTCAGTACCCGGATCTCCTCATCGATTTCGGTGCGGACATCGGTCAGGTCGCGCCCCTTGATCTGGGCAAGGAAACGGGCGTAGTCGTCCTCCTCGTCCACCATGTCGACGGGAGCCATCTCACCGTTGTCACCAGCTTCCGAAGGTGCTTGGCTATGATGACTCTCGATGGACTGCATCGACGTGTCGCCTTCTCCATCCTCACCGGCTAGTGCCAATTTGCGGCGGACCGGAGACGGCGAACGAGACCATTCGATGGCTTCCTCGTCCTCTGACTCATCGTGCAATGTTTCCACTAAGGGTGGCTCACGCTCCACAGCAGTCTCAGCAGCGGCGGCGAAGTCGAACTCTGGGGTACTCTCACGAGGAGGGGATGGGGAAGGCGCGCCTCTGTCGTTGGCGGGGATCGGGAGCTCCGCTTCCACCGGGGCAGGAGAGGGTGAGGGCGCTCGTCTGCTTGGGAGCACCTGCACTCGGTCAGGCGACGACTCCGTCACCGGTGAGGGCGTTCGCTCACGAGCCGGCGAAACGCTGTCGCGATCTTCGCCCTCAGCCTCTGGCGTATCTTCACGGACAGAAGCAGGGGTTGGCTCTTTGCCAAGTTGAACTGCAACCTCCTCGAAGTCGTCCTCACTCTCTGAAGCCTCTTCAGGCGATTGGGGAGGCGGAGGCGGTTTGGACGCGGCAACAAGCTGTGCTGCTGAAACCCTAGCTGGCCGTCGAGGAGGCGATCTAGCGCGGGGCGGTTCAGGTCTTGATGCGGTTACGAGTGAAGCCGCGGATCTCCTCGGAGCTGGCGCGGGTGCAGCGGTTTGAGGACGGGAAGCGGGGACAAGTTGAGCCGCAGACTTCGGCGGCTCATTGGTCCTAGCTGAAGCAGCCCGGGCAACGTTGCTGATGAGATCGCCGGGCTTGCGGCTCGATGGCGCCGTAGTGTTCAGAGCGGCGTTGCCTTGGATGCTTTCCTGAACAAGGTTGTTGAGCTTGCCTGCGTCATTGAGCTGGGCGACCTTCGGCGCCTGCACTGGGGCGCTCGCGGTCACTTCGACCTCGTCGTCATCGCTGTCGACAGCAATCGGCTGAGGAGGCTCGGGAGTTGGGCCAGAGCTGGGTGTGACCTCGACTTCCTCAAACTCGTCGCTGTCACTGTCACTGATCTCGGTCACCACGGCGGGCGGTGTCTTGGCCTTCTGTATTCTACTCAGTGCCAGAGCTCGAGCCAGAGCGGGATCTGGGGTCTCCTCATCAGAGCCGAGCTCCTCTTGCTGCAGCGCAAGTGCTAGGGCCTCGTCGTTCGCTGTGACATCGACTTTTGGCTCAGGAGCATCCTCAGCCTCGAACTCGATGTCGTCCGCCACGTCGAACAACGGGGCAGCGCCTGGCTCACGAGCTTTCCCAAACGAGGCGACCTTTTCCTCCTTCTTCGGCGGGGGCGCGTAACGACGAGCAATTGCTTCCAGCATCTCCTGCCTCCTGTGTCTGCGGAGGTCGTCGTCCGGAGGAGGACGATACCTGCTAGGTCAGATGGTACCTCCCAACGGGGTACCTACTCTTGAACCTCCTCGATGCCACTGTCCGAGTCGTCATCGCTGCTCTCTCGCTTGATGGGCTGCTTCCGCCCAGGCCGCTCCGGTGTTTCCGGCTCAAGAACGATTGGCTTCTCCTTGGTGCCTTCCCTAATGCCGAGCGCCCAGCCACCGCCCTCGTCCTCGTTCTTCTTGACCAGAACGTACTCTCGGTTGCGTTCAGCCGCAATCTTGACCGGAATTGTCAAGTGCGCCTTGCTCACCATGTCTGTCACGGTGAGGAGCTGCTGTGTGAGAGCATTGCGCTGTGACAGATGCTTGATCTGCGCTTTGGAGAAATCTAGGGCAGTTGGGGCGGCGCGAAGCATTTCCGTGAGACGCTTGTGACTCTGCTGCCTAGACTTGACACGCAGATCGCCGATGATCTCGTACTGCACTTCGGTGGGCAGGGCTCGGAACTCCTCCGATTCCACGTCGAAGTCTTCTGGGCGCATCTCGTCGATAAACTGCTTCAACTCCTCCTCGGTAGCGAGACGAGCGTCTGGTCGCTCTTCAGTCGAAGTTGTTGGCATGTCTGCCTCGGGGAGATAGTATCTGTCGTAGTTCTTGAACCGCTTCCGCCGTTGTTCAGGGGTTTCATCGGCTGGGTTCACAGGCCCAGTCTTCGAGGAAGATGCAGCGTTTTCAGTGCGAGCTGGAGGCGGCGGTCGTCCCTCCAGCTGGTCCAGATACACTGCGTTCTCTGGAATCGTCTCTCCGCCCCTTGCTTCGTATTGATCGGCTGCGATTCGCGATGCTCGAGCTGCTTCCGCTCTGCGCGTCAGTTCCACGACGACCCAACAACTCACTCTTGGGCAACTCTCACGGCCTCGCGACGCATCTGCGCTGCAAGGAGCTTTTCTGCCATCTTTGCATGGTTGAAGGCTGCACCAACCTTTCGGCGCTTGCGCTCAGCCTGGGATGTTAGCTGCGGGCCACTTCCATGCCAGCCAGACATACAATCGTACTTCGCTTCAAAGCTGGTGCGCCGCCGTCGAACACGAAGACTGGCTTGATGCCGTGGAATAATAGCTTGTTTATTCGCCGTAGAAAGCCTGCGGATTAGCTTCATTGTCATGAAACCCAATGGGCGTACCCAGGACATGCGCGTTGACAAGCACGCGACCTTCCTTGTCGCGCATCGTCGATTGGAACTGTCATTAGCTACAACGGCTGGACACCTGGAAACTGCCTGAACCCCCCGACAAGAACAAGAGGTCCAGAGATACAGCTAGCTTCCTCTCTCGTTGCTACTTACCTGGTACAACCAAATGGAGCTGTCGATTGCGAGGCGTTTGCCCTCCAAGCTCTCGATCTGAACCGGTCGCCCAACTGGGTTCAGCAGTGACCACAGTCCCTTAACACCCATGGCGGCGGTGGAGTGTTATGGAGTTCGCGGTCGTTGAGCTAAGCGAGACTAAGACTGACTTGTCTAGTCCTGTGCTGTCGTCGTCGTTGAAAGCTGAATGGAGTTGACCAGTGGATACGATCGCGACAATTTCAGACCTTCCTCCACTCGGCGGTCAGGCAGCGATGACCGCATCGATCCAGTCAACCGGGTCAACACGTGATGTTGCCACTGACATTTTGGCTCCGTTGTGCCGTTGTGTGGTTGGGCGGTGGACTTTAGCTGGGTGCGACGGTTGGCAGATCTTGTGCCTCCAGCCAGCAGGGGCGGTGGGAGTGTTGAGAAGGCCCCCTGACGTAGCACCCTAATCGATGGGCTAATGCGGATTAGGCAGGCCGCACTGGGGTGGTGGGGAGTGTGCTGCTTGTGTGTTATTGGCGGAGGGGCTTAGGATTACAACTGGAAACGCTGAACACTTGCCAGGGTCAGGAGCAGGGAGTCAGGGTCCCGGCAGGCGATCCGCTGATCTAGACTTGAGAATTCCGCTCGCTTGCCTTCAAGCTCTGGTCACCGCTCACAGCCGCACACCCGCCTGAAGAGACGCTCCTGCAGCCATGCTCCAGCGCTCCAGCGCTCCAAGCTGGGGGCCTGGCTGTCACCTGCGTAAGAGTCCCAGCCAGAGCTCGCGGCTCAGGAAATCCAGAGCCGTACCTTGCTCTCATGCTCATGGCTCCAGCTCCAGCCCAGGCGCCATCCGCAGACACCGACCCGCATGACAACTGATGACACCTCTCGGCCTGATTTCTTTCTCATTCTCTTCCTGCATTCTACTCACGACACAATTCATCCTCCCTCCCTTCTCTTATCTTTTTCCTGTCATCTCATCTTAATCGGATCCACCCATCGACAGCCTCATCGCCTGTGCTGCCTCTCCTCTGACCGCTGTTCCCTCCTTCCCCTGCCTGCGACAAGCACACACACGGCTCGTCGATCGCTCAGGCCCCCGTCCTTTTCGTCGCCTGTTCCGCGCTCCGCCCCCGGCATCCCTTGTGCGCGTATCACTGGCTAGTCCAATTCACGCCCCGCCGGTTTGTCGCCTGTCGGCTCCCATCGTCATCGTCTCGAACGTCCGCGCAGATCATCCGCTTCACGATCCTCCGATCATCGATTCATCATGTCGCTCTCGTCGTCTCAGGTGACGCTACATAGGCCAGGCACGCTCGAGGACTTCAACTTCACGCTGCTCTTTGGGACATGGTTTGTCATGTGGACTACGTTCCCCATGTGGCGGGTGAGTCTGTCCCC